>NC_135400.1:9860892-10115892 GCF_051989625.1 Stigmatopora argus
CCCGATGCGCCCTCACCTTACCCTTAGCTGATGATGCCCAACGACGACGCCACGCAGAACTGCAACCCAGATGCAGCGGGGTTCAGGGGAACTACAGTCTACTCCCACCGGGTTCTGAAAGCTCCAGTCGGACCCGGCCGGCACGGGGCAGGGGAGCATAGCGGCGGGCATGGGGTCGGGGTGGCGATGCTCACTCACATGCGCATTTCTAACCGAGCGCATGGGACAAAATCTCAGCAAAGCCTCCCGGATTTCAGTAGTCTTCCCTTTCCCATCTCCGGAAGCTTTAATCCTGCACAGTAGCTCTGGATAGAGTCTCTGGAGAGAGAGAGAGAGTGACAGCGTGGCCGTCCCGCTGGACTTCTGCATTCAAAGCCAATGCGTCCACCCCCAGAGCACACACCCGACTTGTCTCCTCCCCGTTACCCTTCTTCAATGTGTATGGCTAAAACCTGCTAAATCCTCTCATCTCTTGTCAGCAAGCGATCAGAAGTGAACTTCCACCAGGCAGAAACAACTCATGTAATCTCCAAAAACATCATGTGGGACTAATGTCCTGGCGGCACGTGTGCTGCATGTGGCTCTGGGTGGGTTCACTACAGAGACACAAAATGGTAGCAGATAGGAAAAGATCCCTATGCCGAAGCGACCTCAAAGGTTTACAAGCACTTAGGGCACCATTGTATTTGACTACACACAAAAAATAGACTGTGCCATGAAAAATGACATACATGTCTTTTAAAAGGCCATCCAATCCAATGTCATTTTGCCATTCACCCTAAATATTGTCATCCAAGCTGCTTTTCATTTCACTTAAAATGCTAAATATTCCTTGACAACTTCAAATTCAATACAATACCAACCAGATATCCAGTATTGTGCCAGAAACTGTATTCTTTCACAAAATATAATTTTTTTCTCCACAAAAATGCTGAAAGTCAACAACATTTTAACCCACAAAATCTTTCCAGGGTGGCACTGCAGATCAGCATGTCCGCATCTCAGTTCTGAGTTTAAGGGTTCAATCCCAGGCACTGGCCATCCTGTGTGCAGTTTGCAAGTTCTCCCCAGGGCCAGCGTGGGTATTCTCCGGGTACTCCCGTTTCCTCCCAAATCCCCACAAAAACATGGATGGAAGGCTAAATTGTCAATAAGTATGAGTGCTAAGTACAGTCCCCTGTGATTGGCTGACAACAAATTCAGTATGTACCCCGCCTACTGCCCAATGTTAACTGGGATAGGCTCCAGCACCCCCACAACACTTGTGACTATAATTAGGAAGGAAAATGAATGAATGAAAGAAAACCTCTTCAGTCAAGTGCCCATACATTTTCATTCTAATTTTGACCACTACAGTATTTTATTCCACAAACACTGAATGAGACACACACAAATATTTCCATAGCACCCTCTTAACTGAAAGGTGAACTTCCCCACTCCAACAAACACGCTCAGGCGCTCACTCCCCCTTCCCGCCCCCACATTCAACCGACAAACTTGACAGCAAACTGTCAGGCATTCACATTCTGAGCTGGATTCATAGGCACTTACTGTACGTTTCATGATCATAAGTAGGGTCTTTTACAGTAATATTTTACTATGAACTCTTCAGTTCACACACAAATGTGTGAAAAACTTGTTTTTTTTGTTCTGTTTTGCTACTAACATGACCTCACAATGTGGAAAATTGTCTTTACCTGCAATTTTTGCCTGTCACACAAACATAACATGGGAAAAGGTCAACAATACAACAAAAATTCACTTGCCTATACCACACATATTAAACAAATTGTCTTTAAAAAGGGAGGATAATTAACTAGATGAAAGGGGAATTAAAAATAACTTAGTGAGGTAATATAATTGCACAGCTGTGCAAATATAACCAAGAATGTGGTTGTGTTCACTACTCATCCATCACATTGATATGCCAATTAAATAGAAGTATGCACACTAGAGCCAACATTGAAAGTGACTAAATTCAAATACAGTTTAAATTGTTTTTTGTTGACAGGACACTTGAAATGGGGTGTGTAGAACTTGAGTACAGGTTTAGAGACAATCCCCCCCTCCTTCGTAGGATACAACATTATTCCTTTCCTGGCAATTTTTGTTATAAAAACTACCCAATGGCGGTGAGAGTAGACATCTAAAAAAATTGAGTACTTTATGTGCAAAACAACGACTGGCATAGAACAACACGCAAACTTACAGTTGACTATAAATATACTTGGCTATGTAATTAAATCTGTCATAAAGTAGAGTGGCTTTCAAGATTTGGCTTCAACGAGTTGTCATTGCAGAACTGCCCTACAAACCTCCAATGGGTGGCGCTGTCATGGCAGGGGCACGTGTATCGCTCAAACGGATTAGTTTGATGAATGTAATCTCTTAACATCACTGGTGGGCCAACAGATTTACAAAGACTCCAGCTTGCCGTTTTTTTGTTTTGTTTGTTTTGTTTGTTTTTTGTAATCTGGTAATTACGCCTTAGTCCAAAATACCACAATGTGGGTTTGATACATATACCATACCTAAAAAGTAATTTTAAGAAAACACTGTAAAAAAGGATGGGATTTTATCTTGCCAAAACAAATGTTGTATTACCCTAATGTGAAAAACGACCAATTTACGGTTTCCCCCGCCTATTGCCCACAGCTGGTTGGGACAAGCTCCAGCACCACAGCGAACCTTGCGAGGATAAGCGGTACGGAAAACTAAAACAATAACAAATAACAACTAATAAACAATGCCTGCAATTGGGCATCAACCAATTTGGGGTGTCTCCCACCTATAGTTGTCTGGGATCAACTCCAGCACCCCCGTGAACCTTGCAGAACAGAAAATGAATGAAAAAAAATAGAATTACTCAATGGGCCTTAGTCTGTTTAACCCAGTTATAGCTCATAGTAATCAAAGCCAAGATTATGCGTCTTGTAGTGTTGCTAAAACTGTCCAAACAATAACAAGAATAATTTTAGATGGCCGGAGAAAAGAAAGCGTCCAATTCTCTGTCTAGACAGATATTACTGATAATCTGTCCACCAAGCAAGCAAGTAAGGGGCTTGGGCACAAAATGAAGGCAGCTGTTTAGAGCAGGTTAATTTTAACTGTAATCTTCATTAAATCCACAACGCAGCCCCCCAACACACACACAGTATACATACAAGCCCCTGGTTTAGTCGGCTGTGTGCAGGATGTTGTTAGCAGCAGGCAGCCACTAGAGGGGAGCCACCACTGGGACACATGACTTGGGACTGTTTCAATTGATGGTTACTAATGGTCAGTAGTCTCTTGGGCCCTTAGAAAAGAACCCTAGAAGCTCATATGGCAGAGTAGGTGCACTCCCGACATGGGTGACACAGCTAAATGGAGGTGGGGGGTCTACCACAAAGTGTACAGGACAACATCTTCACGCTTTTTAAAGCAACCCACCTGATAAGCCATGCATTTTGGTATCATGTGTGTGGCTTGGTATGTGGGGGGCGTCAACCCATGTTTGTCTTAGCCTGTCAGTCACTCTAAAAGTAGCTCAAATAAAGATATGCTTCATGATGAAAAATAGTTTTCCACACTATTAGATCAATTCGGTAATGAGAATAATTGTAGGAACCCAAAAAGTTCGGAAATTACAAATCTGATTGGATACAAAATCGCAATAAATTCATACAAGAATATAGAAAAGTGTATGCAACAACTGTAACCAGTCTACAAAATAGTCTAAATGTTAATTTGTCAAGCTATAGGATGAAAATGAAGAAATCACTTAAGGAACATGAACAACGTGATATTCAACTTAACTTGAATCGCTAAAACACGCATGAAAATGCACTCAAATAACCTGAAACCTAATTAGGTACCAAATAAAGCCAAGATGTGTTTGCCAGATGTTGTGAACATCTGGAAAGGTGGGGGTAAATTGGTTGAGTGGGGATCATCATCTGCATATCGAGGTCAGAGGTTGGCAAGAGAAGGCGACCGTGACACACATTCCCTCACAGACACGCTCCAATTAGCTCCCGTACGCATCACCCGCCTTTCTGCATTTACGGCAAACTCCTGACCGATTTTTCCGCAAGGGGAAGAGCCAAGTCCGTGACAAGCGAGTGTCAGAATCTCGGGATGTTGTTCAATGATTTTACGTTGAGACGATATCACTAATTCATTCTGTGAGAGAGCGGCCACGAGTCACGATTTCCCAAGATTTTTTTTTAAACTCCCTAATAAACCACTGGAAAGGAAAAGGAACTGGATTGTAATGTGCTAACAAACGCATCCCATAAAAATCTACACTTGTAAAAAGGGGGCTGCATGCTAAGCTTGTCTGGAGGTCGATCCAGGCAACATGACAGTATCTGTTATGTGAATACACAGCAATGTTCCATTTTGGTCAATTCAAAAGGCTCTAATCTGCCAATTTGTGGCTCCAACGACAAGCATGAGCTAAGACTAAGCGTAGCGCTACACCATTTGTGAGCGTACGAGGCAACTCATCCTTGAAATTCACAGCTGATTAATTCCGATTATTACATTATAGCAGTTTTACTTCCTGCGGCAATGACTGCATTTGGAAAGGCGAGAGCACCCCCCCCTTTCTTTCTTCTGCGCCGTATCCCGCTTCATCTCCCGTGTGCCGACCACAGCCGCTGGGACCAATCAGAGCGGTCACGTCTGAGCTGCAACAAGAGCCCTCCTCAAATCCCTCCCACCCTCCATCATTCCATCCATCCATTCTCCTCCCTTTCTCTTGCATCTGGTCAAAGGCCGGCCGGCGGCCCGCGCCCAGCGGCCTGCATGTACAGAATTAGCTCATCCCGCCTCAGTGTAATTACACCGGCGAGATTATAACTTTGGTGCTCCACAGTGACGTCGCTCGTACAGATGAGAATGGGGCGTGGCCCACGGGGACGGTGCCCCAGTGTTTATTAGAGCGAGCGACATGGCCCGCCTGGAGTTTCCATTTGAGCTCATCTGGTTTCTGCATTCCTGCCATGCATCAGCGCGCCAAAGTCGTACTGAGGAGGTACGTTGAGGCCATTTAGGGAGTTCACAAAGAAGATGTTCAACGCACTCAAAATTCCGCTCGGTGCAAATGCACATTAAGTTGTTCCCAAATCCATCTGGTTCACCTTTTAAAAAGGGCCCAAGAGTCCTCATTTCCCTCCTAAATGTCATCTCTTAGGATTCTGTGGACTCACAGTAACTCCTTTGAAGGATTCCGGAGAATCAGACTTTGCCGCCAATGATCATTCGGACAAAATAAATCGGCTGCAGCAGCAGCCTGGAGGTTACTAAATCAGATCTTCCACTGAGCCTAATCGGAATTCATTCCGATATAGCGAACTTGAGACCCCCGAGCGACGGGGTGATTAGGCAGCCTTTGCAGGGCTTCGTTTTAGATCGTGAAGATTTGTAATTGTTCGGGATGGAGACATGTCATGGTTTTATCTACCGTCTTGTGACTGGAGATCCATGATTTGTTCCTCTCAAACGAAGGTAAATAATTCTTGAAGGCTTTACGATGGGAGGGATGACACCAAACTAAACATCATGAGTTTTAATCACACACAGCATCCTATTTTCATCTGTTATTTACAGAGTCAGCAAGTTAAGATCAATGTCACAGAACTAATTAAACTCGTCATTCAAGTACTGGCGGTACACAGCTAGGTATCTAGATCAGGTTTTACCATACTATACCAAATCATGGTAAACATAGTCAAGTATGTGGAGCTCAGGCTAAAAAGTCTTGATGGGATGCGAAAAGATGTCGATCCTAGAAGCAATGACCTTTGTTGTTGTAATGTAATAAAGATCTCTTTATGCCTCGTCGGTCCGAATTAGCTGTCGTTTAGCACGGGTATTAGCACAAACCCCCCAAAGACAAAAAGTGTCTTTTGTGGTGCCAAGACTGCTTCCATGCCTCGAGGAACGACTCACCCTACAGATACTGAGCGGCAATTGCATGGAGAGATTTGTCGAGCGGATTTGAATGAAACAAACCTTTTAAGGTGCACAGGATCACGGCAGTCGCTTTACGCTTCTTTTCGCTTCTTACGGGCAGATGATTCTGAACTAAAATGCTGGAATGTGCACGCGGATGGGAGAAAAACATGCACTGGTGAAAAAGAAGACCAAAGAAGGCAAACAATGAAGGAGATCAAAGATTTCAAAGGGCGAAAGCCGGCGTGGGAGAGCATTAAACAAATCCACTTGGGTTCCCTTTTTAAAAGGCGTATTTACAGTAAACAACTTGCAAAAATGAATACGACATAGTCTTCTACTAATATGCCTCACTGAAAAAAATGTATCTTGGAAATGTTCTGGTAAACTTCAGGAACATTCCGGTCTACCTAAATGCCATTGGGATCAAATTTGGGGCATCTGGTCCATTTTGAAGACACTTCTATCCAGTTTGCCCCCAAAAAATGATGCACAACACTGTGGCGATGACACGTCTGGTTGCAAACACCAGACTGGAAAGGGCACAAACAATATAATGTGAGCACTTTTAGAACACAGACAAAGGCGGCATTGTGATGTAGCAGCTTGTGCTAGCTCTTCAGTGGCTTTTTGTTAGCTTCCCCTAATCTCCATCCCATGACTCGGACTGTCAAAACAGTCCTCAAAGAACAACAACAACAACAACGAGTACAAATTATAGAGTTCCTTTACTTCACCTGTCTGCCTGTCTTACAGCACAATTTCCCAACCTGTTCCGTTAGGGCTTGGGCATCTTTTTCTGGCTATGACTCAATGGGATTCTCTTCATTCCCACTTCCTACTCACCCTCCTCTGCCGACATTCCAGTTTAGACCACAATGAAGGGATAAGAAAGTGATGATTGCTTATTCTTGTATAACAATCCATAAGGGTCAAGAGAGGCAGAAACACAATGCGACAGTCAACTCCACGCATCTAAACAAGCCCAGACCTGTTCTCCTTTCCGAAATACGTTGAATAGCATCATCTCTCCAGCACGTTGGCTCCTGGTACAAACGAAGGTTGTCCTTCACCTAACTTCTATGGGTATTATTTTAAACTACTGTCCGGCTAATGAATCGATACAGATCCATTAGTAGCTTGGAAAAGCAGTCCAACAACAATGGACGTTCAACAAGGTCGATGTGGACTGACGTCCTTCGGCATGACCGCAACACCAGCTGGTGTCAAGGACCTCCCCGTGCAAACACCGCAGACCAAGGACAATAACAGAGCGGCAAACAAACCCGTTGTGTGCGCGTGTATGTTTCATGTCCACAAATGATATCCATCAATTCAATATAAATGTAAGTAAAATCTGATGGAGCATGCATCTATCCGCTCAAGGCCTGGCAGGTTGGATCGATAGCTTTTTACATCCAGGCGTTGTCGCGCAGGGCGTGGTTGAAGGCCGTAAAACGGCACTCACTAATGCCGCAGTGGAACGCGGATAACGGGAAACCAGGGATTGCTGTTATGAACATCTCAATTTAGATTCTCTCAGGCAGCAAGAGTTTCAATTACCAACATAAAATTTTGTAGGGATGTACTGTATATCATAAGGAGACTAATTAGAAATGTCTTAAGGAAAGTCTATACATAGAGACACTGTAAGGCTGGCATTTGTAAGTGAGCATTTTTAGCTCTTTTTGGACTCCCTTGATTCCCATCAAAGGTCTGATGATCTTGTGATTGAGGCCAGATTTAAACCACATACACGGTCTAATTCATGTTCATCATTTCTGGAATGAATGTGAACTTAGTCACCTGATGGTGTAGTGGTTCTTTCGCCTGACTTCGGTGCGGGCAGCGTAGGATCGATTCCCGCTCAATGGCGGTGTTATTGTGCGTGCAAAGGGTTGTCTCAGTCTCTGTGTGTCCCTACTGCTGAATGGCAACAAGTTTAGGGTGTTGTCTGCCTTTCCGGTGTTGAAAATGGAGGAATGACTATGAACTTCATGAAATGTATAATCACTTCAGCATTCCCTGTTAACAATGGAAATGGCATTCTATTGTTATTACATTGATTTTTAAAGACGAAGTGAGTTTGAAATCATCAGTCATTAAAATTATTGACTTATAATGAATACCATTATTCTTTTTACTAACCCCTATTCCAATTAAGTTGGGATGTTGTATGAAAAATCCAAATTTAATTTAACGCACGACAAAAATATTTAACCTACAGGCCAACAGTTTTCATGTAAATTACACATTTCAAGGCAATACAACACAATATTTACCAACATTACAAAGTCTGTCACTATCAAATTGTGGCTTCATTCGAAGATCTTTGATCAATTAAATACAATATGTACACATTTACCACATTCAGACAACTACAGAAATAAAAAATACCAGGCAACTTGACATTTTTGTTGAAGTAATATTTCAGACCTACCTAAAAAAATCACGTTGTTGATTGATGGTTTACATTTCCATCACTTTGATAGCTATTTAACCAATCACAAAATTGATCAGGATATATTGTGACACCCCAACATGCTAAGTTGGATGAATTGCAATCATACACAAGTCTAATAAAAACACATTTTTGTACACAGCCCTGACAAACAACCAAAACTAAATATAATGAACAACAAGTGTTGATTGTTGTTGATTGTATTATTGCTTGTTGTGTGTCATGGGTAACAAAAGTATAATATTTCTGGATATGCAAGATGATGACAGTAAACACTGCGCACGCCTTCGCACCTCCGCTACGACCCCACGCTTGCATTCCTGCACAAGACGACAGCTGCGTGCGTGTTACTTGTAGTTTTTGCATCCCAGCGCAAGCAATCCACACTCACATAAACAGAAAAATCTGCAATACGCCATCTTCACTGTTAGGGAAGAAGCAGTTAGTTAACTCATATGGCTCTTTTCTTCCTTCGGTTAAGGATTTAAATCGGTTTGTCACAAGTAGATGTCTGGTCCCTTTGAACTGGGAGGGATAGCAGCAAATGAACAAACTGGCCTTCCCTTCCAGTTTAAATGGATTTGGATGTCTACCCCCATCAAAGGCAGCCAATGAGTTAAAGAGAAGCAAAATGTCATGAAAACGATCACTATGGCGACAAAAGGGGGAAAATAATCTCTGTGGCGACAACTTTATGATTCGACAGGATGTCCAGCCATGATGTTTTTTTTCCCATAATGAGATAAAACCACATTTTTTTCTTTAAAAAGCCAGATGGAATGAGTGAGCAGAACACACGCACGCTGGGATGGAAAAACTACTTTTTAGGATGACAAAAAATAATAATAAAACCGTTTGGGAATGAGGTATCAAAGTCACCGAACCACTATAAACGCTCTGACTTAACCATTTTGATGTTGTTTCAGGAACGGCAAACACAAAAGGTCTTGTGATGTTGACTTCTTTGGTCACACTTTTCCCATCTTGTCATTTGCTTTGACGTCATCACAGCCCACGCATGAGGCTTTCGTCATCAATGGTGCAAATAAATGGAGTGGGACACTCAATTGGAAATTAGGCCCTCGTCACTCCGCTTCACCGCATCCCAACTCGGGACGTCCCGCTCGGACTGACAGCCGAGCCCAGCCGAGCCGGACCGAGCCGAGCCGAGACGAGCCGAACCGACTCCGCCCTGCCCGCCATGCAGCATCGAGCTTCGGACAAAAGACTCGGCCGGTTCCTCCAGCCGGGGCTGCGTTCAAATGTCGTCTGACTTCTCAATATTGGGCAACGTACGCTTCAAAACACGTCAAGTAGTTCTCTGCGTGTTTAGGTAAACTGCTGTTAATCGGCTTAGGAATCACGTTCGGCTCGGTGGCGGCGCGCCCCGGACGGACGGAGGCACGGGCAGGCAGGCAGGCAGGCAGGCGGGCGGGCGCACTCCCACCGCAACCTCCATCGCGTCCTCCACGCACACAATACGGCGCGGCGTTCCACTTACGTGCAGCTCCGATGAGTAGGGAGGTATTCCAACAAGGCAGAAGGCAACTCCATTCATTGGGCGGCGGGACTGTCGGATCGCGGCCAAGAAACAGGGTCTACGTCGAGGGGGTCTTGCTCACAACTCGGCGAGTGTTCAACTCGTTATCCTGCTTCCTTCTACGATGCCCCCCACCACCTCCACCGCTACTTCTACTACTACTTCCCCGCGACTGTGCGTTTCTCAGGGCAAGCTGCCCCCTCCATTCCCCCCGCCACTCCTTCTTCTTCTTCTTCTACTTTTTTCCTATGCCTGTTCCCCGAGTCCATCAAGGCGGCGGTAAACAATACAGAAATTCACCGGAAGTAGATAGTTCAGCCATTCAAAGTAATGCAATCGTCTCGGAAATATAGTGGTTTTCGCCGCTCTATTCGTTCAATGACCAAGATGGCAATCCAAAGCACTTTCATGCATCTGCATAAAGGAAATACAGCCATACCTCAACGTACGAATGCCTCTAGGTACGAAATGTTCAGGTTACGAACTAATTTTATATGCAAATGAGTGCCTCGAGATACAAAAATGATCCAAGTTACAAAATCCCCCCCAAAAGTAAAGGCATTTCCTTATCCGTTATTTAATTTTGAAAATATTGATTCTCACTTTAGAACCTTGCTGCACTCTACTGGGCTCTCATTGGCTGTCTCAAATCAACCACTATCAATCCATCAAAATACTCTCTTACATACCTGTCCACCTCAGTTAAATGTTCCCCTTATTAGTGATTGGAATTCTCCTTATTAAGCAAAAAAACCATACAAATGCAACACGGCACATATTTTCACAAACACACACAGAGGGCACACGCAAAAGTCTAAAATGTACTACAAAATGGAGAATTTACATATAAAGTAATGCTCTACTTTAAAATTTTCAAATTACGAAAAAAGTTCTGGAACCAATTAATTTCGTAAGTAGAGGTACGACTGTAACATTACTTTGTCCAGTGTTCCTCAGAAAAAAATAACATTTTCTTGAAATGTTTGAACCTTTTTAGCCAAAGTGACTAGTATTTCATGGCCTCCAATTTAAAAAAAAATCCCCCCCAGATTATTTTACTAATTTCATGCCCGTAATGGCAGCCTTGACTTTGCTCATCAACACAACAGGAAGATGAATTTGCTGCCAAGGTACATTATCGACTGTCATCATCCGTCATGCTTTTCAAAGAAAGTTAGCGCAAATTAGAAGGGAACGACATAAGAGGCTCCAAGATGGAGGCCCATGTGGCTGCCATTACTCCATTGGGACCACTTCAAAGAGCAGTTCTACTACCACTATGGTAAGAAGTCAATAAAAAATACATTGCACTTCAAAAGTAAATAGACAATTCTCCAAAATACAAAGTTTAAACACTAAATGCCAAAATATCCCCTAGAAAGTGAAATATAACTGAACTGTATTTAGGGATTATTTCCCTTAGCACTAGAGGGTGTTAGTGTTGTCTCAAAAACTTTTGCAAAATGGTATTTGCGTGGCTCAGTCGCTGACACACAGCCCGAGGCTTGCATTGCAATTTAAATGCAACCCCAGTATGACGTCGATGTGAGGCGACACTTCCTGGGCGTCGGAACGCCTTCGGGGGGGTGTGCCCCCCTGCCCCCACTAATTCACAGACGCCAAAGGGGCCGTTACGTAATCCCATGCTCAGCCTGACATGCTGTACAAGGAGCAGAACGTTTAGCGTACGCTTGACCGCACTGGCGAGTGCCATTGCTTATTCAATTTCAAAATAAAATCTATTTTGGACTGAACATTTTATGAATATGCCATGGACAGGCAATCCATTTGAAGTGGGGGAGTTAAAAATGGATTACATGCCTCAATGCAAGCCTAACACATTTAAAAAAAATGAAATTCAAATATTTTCCTTGTAAAAATAAATAAATTAAACCCCAATTTATTGAAGTAACGTAAACTTTGTAAATAAATTGTGTTTGCACAATAAAAATAAAAATGCAAATATGAAAAAACATACTACTCGTATTTAACTAAATGTGTAGATTATTCAAAAACATACGAATAGGATTAGATTGTTAAAATAAAAAAATGCAATTGAATTAAAAAAAACTCAGAAATAACCTTTAAATTAATTCAATTAAAATATTTTAACCTTTCTTTAATGCAGTTGAAAAAATAATGAAATGACATTATAATAAAAAATGCCAATTTAAGCATATTTGATTAATATTAAAATTACATTTTCAACTGGACTCAGTAGTAATAGCATTTAAGATAGTCTAAAACAAAATAAAAATCTATGATTCCTATGACCTCTTAATTGCCAGTCTCAGTTTTTTTTATGTGAAGAATTTGATTAACTAAGGTAGGGTTGTCAAACCTACGGCCAGTGGGCCAAGAGTGGCCCTCTAAGGGGTCCTATCCGTTGTTCTACCTGACAGGTACTTTGGAGCTCATTCATGCTGTACATACATAACTAAATAATTTCATTTTTTTCGACAAGGGTGCCAGAAAACCAGATTTTTGTGAGTTGTTTGATCAACTGTGTGCACTACTGCACTTTGCTCTATTTCCTATCCGCATTCAAGTAAGTTAACTTATTAGGCCAAAAATATAATGCATGAGATCAAGTGGTCATTAATGTAAACAGAGTTTGACACCCCTTAACAAAGGGATATCCCGAGGTTTCTGTAAATAGAACCTGTTTCTAAAAATACTGATGAATCCCCCGAAAACCTGCCCTTTCCTCTTGGCTTTCTCGTTAGAATAAATATAAACTCGGGATTTAATCATCTTTCCAGTAAGAAGGCCGCCACTTCAACGCCGCACCTTTCACAACTACGTTTCCTGTCCGCTCCGTGACGCCACTTCCTGCGGCAAAGGGACAATGAAAGCGTTTGTCCGGGAGTCACTTTTGGAAAGAGGTTCTAGTTTTCATGGTGAAAAAGATTTCCATGGCGTGACCTCAGCGTATCAAAAATAATGACTTGAACAGCGTCAAAATAACTCAGGCGGAAGGGTGGGATGGCACACGCTGGAACACACATGCGGGCGCTTTACGTCAGGAAAAATACTCTTGAGAAAAGCTGAAAATAAAATTGGGCGAGACTTTAGCTCAGTCATACTCGGAAGCAAATTTAGAGGAATTATTTGATTTTTTTTTGCCCTGAACAGATGGGTCAGCCAATTTGACATAATTTTTTTTAAACATATAATAAAGAAAAAAATGTGACTATGAGAATAGAGTTATAATATCTAAACTTGTAATACCACTAAGAGTCACAATAAACAAAAAAGTTGTCATATTACGAGTCGTAATACTATATAAAAAAGTCAAAATATTAGTTGTTATATTACATATCTCTAAGTTGAATAATATGTATAGATGTAAGTAAGGCTAATTTAGCTATTTTAGCTGCTACGTACTTAACGCAAGCCTGAACCGTCAAAATGTAAAATATTGAGCAAAAAGTTATGATTTCACCTGGCACTTCGGAAAATAAATTTGGGAACGTTTTTTTCTGGAAAAATAAATGAAAAAAATATGCATCAAGACATTATTATAAACTAAATAACTGCACGCCCTTAGATATTGTTTCTTACAATTGAGCTCACTGTTAATGTTCAAACTCTGCCTACTTTTACAATGGCTGAATTATTCAATACATATTGACTATTTTGGAGTACTACTGCTGTTGAGTGTTGATTATGATGCTGTTATTCTGCTCAGTTGCACATTTCGGTTCAGTGTTATGCACGCTCATTGAAGAAAAAATATTTCTATGCAACAAAAATAGCTCATTGGATTGAAGTCAAAATAAAAAAAACAGCACACCATCTGCTCTCTTACAGCTCACTGCAGAGATGTCCATGTGTATCTCTGTCCTCAAAGAGTTAATCTCATCCCACAGAAGAGACAAGTAGGTGCAGTTACAATGTGAACCACACGAGGGATGCAGATATATCATGCAGATAAAATGTATTCCTCTCTTCAAAGCCAAACTAGTGGCTATTTAGAACATTATTTCATTTACTTGTCACGGTCACGGGGTGCCAGAGCCCATCCCATCTGATTTCTGGCGAAAGGCACACGACACCCTTAACTGGTCGCCAGTCAGTCGTGGGTCACACAAACAAACAACCATTCTAGACTCACAATCACATCGGCAATGTGTGGGAATCAAATCACATGCTGCCTGCACCAAAGTCCGGAGGATAAACCAGTACACAATCAATGACAAACATTTTTTTTAAATCACCAAAATAATAACAATTGGAAAAATGGCTACTAATGACACAACATGTTTCACTGCCAACACAGTTTCACAAGCACCCCCAGCCCGCACTTTCATTCATACACGCACACGCATTCACTTACACACTACTATTGTGTAGTGAACTCCAAAGTAGTAGTGGTCCCAGGCTGAACTGAAGCAGGAGCTGTTTACTTCCTGGAGAGACGGCTGTCCTACTTTTTCATCCCGGGACAATCTGCCCATTGTGTGTGCCTACAGGCATCCACCACATTGGCCTTTGCCTGCACATTAAGAACAAGGACGCCATATTTCACACGCTGTACGCACGCATCACGCACGCTGCAATCCTGTGGTTGATTTCTTCATTGAATTTTGTTCTGAGTTCAAATAAAATCCATTGAATTGCCCACCCTCGAATTTCTAGTGAAGATAAATGAAAAATGATTCCATTAGAACCTAACTCATTGTCTCCCATTGACAATGAAAGACACCTAATCCATCCGAATGACCACTGCCAGCTCTTCCAGTCAAATGGATTAGATGCCTAATCCCATCAATGGCAGCTAATACGTTAAAAACAACATATCCAGAATTCAATCATACCGCCACATTTAAAGTGGGACAGGACATGTGTCCCAATACTTTTGTCCTCATCCAAATATTCTGACCTTCACACAAACTTTTGTCCTCATCCAAATATTCTGACCTTCACACAAATCTGACCAAAGCGACAAGACATTCCAAAGATGAGAGGCTTTGAGAGTTGATAATGGAGGGTGTGGGGTTCCTGGGGTGGTCAGATTAGACCACCTGTTCCACCACGAGGCTTCTAAATGCACTCATTCTTCTGCTTTATCCTGCCTTCTCGCATTTGTTCGCATTCCCTCTTGCTCACTCAGACATTTGTAACTAAGAGGGTTCCCCCTCCACATACTCTCCCAATACTGCACGTTAAACGCCACTAAGTCCATAAAATACAGTGACTAGCACGGCAGACCCCTGCCCTCGACCAAAGCATTACACACAAATAATCCATGGAGCCCAGATGACTGTGAATTAAATAAAATGATTGACGCGTCCATCTGAAAAGAACTGAATCAAAACGATACCATCAGGTGGCTACACAATTTAGATTAGTTTGAGGCAATAATTTCTCTGCCATTTGCTTATCAAAAATGTCAAAATCGTTTTTTCAGTGAATAGGGACTAGGTTCTTACATTAAATGGGGACCGATTAGTTCCAGTAGTGATGGTGCCGCCTGGTGGTCGAGACCAAAAAGTTTTGCCAATATATACATATATATATGTCTATAAAATTATTATTGTTATTATTGTGTTGCACTTGATAACAATTTTCCAACAACTACCAATTCGATGTTTTCCAGTAATTAACAAAAAACTAAATTATTGAATACTCTATATAAAGTACTTGCTATCATGGATGGCTTGGGCAGAAACTGCTTGAATTCATTGACTGCCAATGACGTTCATAAACGTCCAATTCATTTTAGATATGAGGCCTGACTGCAAATGAAAATTTCTCCATTTTAATCATTAAGGTTTTGTCTTTAACCCTGTTGTTAGTCTTGTTAGTTTGTTTCTTTTGTACAGTAAATTAAACAAAAATTGAACTAGTGAAACACTGGAAACATCTCTCTTGAATAATACTAACTGGTGAGATAAGCATACATGCCTCTCCTCCATTAAACGCAAGAAGAGCTTCCTCCAACGGCAGTTGGCTCGTCCAGGTTGACCTTAATGACTATTGACCGAGAAAAAAAAGCGCACTGACCCTAAGTGATGTTGAAGTTTCAATCACCCCTTTGGCCGATGCTCATTTTTTCCCCGCTGCCATCCAGAAGGATGTGGCAGAAAGAGGGCGCTGGCCCTAATTCTGTGCCTCAGCACACTCGCCACCTTCAGCGATGGCCTAAAGCGGATTCTGCTTTGCGTCTCTGAAACAGACTCGTTTAGCAAGATCTGCTATGTTCAGTCTTAATCAGGTACTCCTTTTCATTTACTCCATTCAAACAAAATTGGGACACTGATCGTTTTTAAAGGGTTGAGTTGGTAGTTTTTTGAGGACCGTAGAACGAATTACAGACTTTACATATAAAGTACTGCTCTACTTACGAAACATTCAAGTTCTGGAACCAATTAATTTCATAAGTAGAGGTATGACTGTATTCACTTCAAGAGACGGTGCTACATTTGTGTTAAATGGTGTCTTACCACAACTAAAGGGCTTCAAACCCGATGCAAAGCTCACGTATGAGTGTTAAACTGGTGCTGAATTAAGAATAATATTAACCAAGTAGCAAACTTGTTGAAATTCATGCTATTCTACAGTTAGAGTTATGTTGAAGTGAGGCTATTTCAGAAATACTTTTGCTTGAGTAATTATATGAATCAGTACTTTTAACCAATATTTTATGTATACACACCATTGAACTTCTACTCAAAGGCACAATGCAAGAATATATGTGTATAGTAGTAGTATATCAGTATTTAAGAGAGCACTCAAGTCACTGAGTGTGTTTATACTTATGAGTCATCTTCAACACACACACACACACACACACACACACACACACACACACACACAGAGGGGAAACACAAGGCTAAGATAAAGCTCTCACGGCTAAACAAAAATAAAATAAGCCGACTGGCCGAGTCACGTGAATCATATTCATATTAAGTGGTGACGTCGCTCTTCTCCGCTTAAATGAGAACAGTCAGCAACTTAAAAATAGCATTTTGCTTCCTGTGCGCTATATTGTTCTGTAAGTTACACCTATTGTTTTGTTGGCACGCAAAAAGACTGCACAAAATATTAGACACAAATCAGTACTACAACTGTCTAAAACAAATGGCAATTATGCTCACTTTTAAGGGTTTGGAAATGTAAGTGAACAAAATATTAGAAACCCACAATCCAACAAGGCAGACAGTTGTATAAGAATAATATAATGCAGTGAGAAACTATTTTGAATGAATGACAAACAAGCAGCATTTAGCAAAAATGTGTAGAAAGAAAATCTACAAAAGTGCATTCGCTATTTTTTGATCTCCTAAATAGAAATCAATTACAACTTTGGGGGCTCGTTCTTACTAGTGACAGATGCACATTTTTGTATATTTTAGTTTTGAATGAAGATGAAAAAGGAAAAAAACTAGTAACAAATTTTCCCGTCATCATTATTTTTAGTATTTACTAATTGAAAATTGTTGATTTGTTGTTTCACATTAAAATAATAACCTAATTTGCAAATATAACAAAGAGATACTGTAAAATGTGCTTTTAAAATATTTGATTGTGTATATATATACCATTCAAATCACATTATTAAGATGGGAAAGAAATCATATTTTTCATTTGAATTTTGAAGACGAACATTCTAGCTAATCATCGTTTCCAATGAAAAACTAAATTATGTTTTAAATCTGCAAAGTACGAAGGTAACAATCGTACAAGTGCGGCGATGCATGTATGGACAGCTCATTTATGTCAAGCTATAATAAATGCTTGGCCTATGTATTTAGATGCATATTTGTTTTGTCCAATTTGGACAAATATTGTTTTAAAGTATGAATTGGGCCACACATGCTTTTTGCTGAGCAGAAAGACAGCAGTAAAGAGAATTAGCCTGTGGAAGTGTACCTATTAAACTGACATGTGATAGTAAATGATCTTATTTGTTGTCTATCACCATCCCTGACAACCACTAGTAAAAGTGTACCTCAGTGAGGATCATCTCTCTTCGTCTTGTTTAAGGCTTACAGTTGAGTTTAGCTACTGCCAGGCTGGTACCAAGTCAGGCGGGCAGGTGGTTCCCACAAACCAAAGGGCTGTACCAGGGTGTGTCCTCCATACCACCCCACTTCCGGGCGGCATGCGGGATGAGGTCATCAATTAGACGTGAGCAAGGGATGTTCTCCCAATGAAGATGAGTAGGCTACACACTTAATGATGCAGGAGAAGGTAACGTGGGGAAAAGTGGTCATGTCATGCAAGCCTTAAGGTGCTACCCTTCCTTTCCCTTTCCCCCTTTGCATCCTCACCTGCTCCATGATTTCAGCACGCCTCCTCCCGCCTCCTGTTCCTGGCCATGGCGGCTTTTTTCCTTCTTTCCACTGTGGTATTCCTGGCAAGTCTCCTCTCGGGATGCACGCTTCATCAACAGTGGATCCCGTCTCCAGATGGGGATCCTGGTCGGCGAAAATAGATACTCCCGCTCTCTTCCGTCGAGCACACACACATTTCTGCGTGCCCCTTCCCTTCGCTCTTGCACCCTCCCCCCTTCCGCAGCATCACCATCCAATCAGAGGGAAGCAGCAGGAAGGGCGGCCGCGTCGTCATTGGCTTCCCCTCTGGCTATCCCGCTCATGCTTCCCTAAAAACCTCTGTTGCCATTGACGACAGCAGCTGAGGAGCTATTGGATGGATTTGCAAACCCCACCTACTTATAGTAGTGTGAGGTGGTCCTTTGGGGGAGGTGGCATGTCGGGACCTGTAGTCTTGGTTTAGGGAGGCCCGGACATTCTTGGTGAGTGCGCCACACATCCTTCCCAAGGAAACTCCCAACATAGGAAAAACAGGAACTCCTCATGTGAAGGCTGGAATGGGACAAACACACACACATGTAATTGACTTAACTCTTCTAGGGTTCCCCCATATTTTTTATTTTTTGTGGTGGTGGGGGGGATGAGAAAAATAGCACTCTGTTGCATTCTACTTCATAAAAATCAGTGTTAACATATATAATAAATTCATGATTATGATAGATGGAATAGACGTCCAACCCATTTGTACTCTCATCTCCCAGTTCACATGAACAGGACATCTATCTCGTCGACAGAAGGAATCTAATCGCATTAAAACTAACTCAGCAATGAACGCCAAGCGCAACCTCTGCTGGTCAAAAAGCTCACTACAAGTCCATCAGTTTTGATTGAAATCATCTTTATTGAACACAAAGCAATACTTTTAGGTCGACAAATAAGCTTTGGTGATAAAAAGTGAAAGTGAAAGGTGATCATCAATATTTCAAAGTATAAATAAAAATAGGTGAGTATTTCATCATTAGGATGATTTTTAACCCGTATTGTGCTGATTTGTCACAAAAACATGGACTAATTCACTCATTCGGGAGAGCCCATCTGTTGTTATCTTCTGCTTGGAGAGGCATTCATGGTCCAGCCACTGGTTCCTCTCTCTGAAACAGATGAGGCCCAATTACGTTACACATTACTTCACAACAACAACAAAATGTTATTTAGACATATTCTGTACTGAATAATCTTCATCTTTACACATAGATTACACAATACTTAAATGTATTTTTCTACAGTACTTTAATTACTTAATTCCATTAAACGCATCCTCACCATCGTCCGTGATGTTGGAAACTGGAATACATGGAAGAAAATGCGCTTCTTCCTCCTCGTTCTTTTCGTGGTCCTCCACCCGGCCGCCATCACCATCACCACCATCATCATCACAGCATGTAAATGATGTACGAAAGGAAGACGAGGCCCATGATGGCGAAGAACATCAACACCATTATGTCCATCATGATTGCAAAGACGACTAAATCGGGCAGGGAACAGGAGATGCGAACCGAGCGGGAGCCGACAGGACTTCGGCGATAATCGGAAGACTTCGGAAATGGGCGACGTCATACTCGAAGAATGCCCGATTGTTTACGAAGCGAGAAAAATTGCCAAATTGCGACGGTATTATGAATGATCTGCTATCAAGCGGTTACATTTACTGCATTTAAATGTTGCGTTCATGCCTTATAATATTGATTTGCCTCGTGTCTTTACGCTTTTTTAAAGATCGACAAGCGAGGAGGAATGACTTCGGGGAAAATTCATCCAACTTTTATGACATTCTATCTTAAATCCTTGTCAATAAATTTCAACGAATGTTTAAATGAAGACACGTATTTGTTTGGAATGTGATATTTTAGTTGAATTATTCTAGTGATTGTTATAACAGAGACTCCGGTAGGTGGCGGTAAAAGCATCTATTTTCCCGTAGAAGAAAAAATACCGGAAGTTAGCAAATGTGTGCTAACAAATAGATTTTTATATAATTAACGTCCCTGATATTCGTAATAAAAATTGGATTTGTCACGGCATTAACCGGATCATAACTGTATGTTCTAGACTTTAATTCCGTTAGACTGAACAAACAATAGCAAAACGTGGAGTCGTTAGCTCACTGCTAACTAGTCAGTGGAAGCACCCAAACCAGGAAATATCGACAAATATCTATTTTGCATTACATTTGAACAGATCAATATAAAACATATCAATATAAAACATATCAATAAAATCAAAAGATGGTATTGTACCCCTCACCTGTGATCCTCATGTCATCTTCTTTCTGAGACTAACAGCCAACACTTGGATGAGGAGATTGCACTACATACCGGTCCCTTAATTAGCCAGGTGGCCCTCATTGAGTCCCAAAAAATAAACTGGACAATCTGAGAAAAATGTTTTTTATTGAATCTGCAGAATCATCACGTACAGTTTTAAGTGCTGTGACAGGAGATGTCAGGTCTTAACATTTGACATTGTCATGTACTTTTTTTGTTTCTTTGTTAAGTTTGACGTGTGTCAATATGCATATGCTATCATTATTCCTTTTTAAAAAAATCGTAGCAAAATAATATTAAAACAAAAAAAAGAAATGCACAAACTGCGGTGCAAGCTTCCACCAGCGGGATTACATGATTCCTATTACGACATGTACTATATATTAGCCGAAATGATTGATCAGAAGTACAAATGGTGAAGGTTGAGCAGGGGAGAGGATGGGAAAACATGGATGAGAGATCCCCAACCCCTCATAATGAGTCAGAAGGAATATTTGCTTCCAGCCAAAATGGCAACAACTCCCACGATTCCGTGTTGCTATTATTGTAAACATGTCCCCCAGTCGCAGTGCATTGTTTGAGAATGAATAGTTTTAGAGATGACATACGCAGAGAAAGGGTCGCCATAATGCTTGCTACAGGCCTTTGATTTAACAATCTAACTCAAGACATACTGTGATATCAGTTTGGGGGCCAAAACATCTCGCCAACGGTTCAATTCCAGTCAACAATCACTGAAATTCCAAAGAATGTACTCTAAATTGGCATACATGTTAAGTAATCAAAAGTTAGGTTTCCAAATTCACCTTTTTAAAACACAATATGACTCCCATTATTCAGCTGTAAAGTCCCCAGTCCCAGTGCATTGATTACGGATGGAATGTTTTTAAATATGACATGGAAAAATGGTCTTCCTAATGCTATGCTCGCTGAGCTGTTAATCAACCAAATGCAACGTTGTACTACATTACAAAAAAGACCTTGTCTTCACTTGAGGCAAAGGTTTCAAAATATCCAAATTAAAATTTTCAAATGAACATTTTTTTGGGTACGAAACTGCCTGATAATTCCTTTGCTTGCTCAAAGTTACAAAAATGTTGAATCGATCTTTTGCGATCGTACACAATAGCTGGGCTACTGTACATAAGTTGAGAATGTGGATGAAAAAAATTCGAAATATACACCGAAATATTACTATTGTAATGCTTTGCATCTTGATTTAGGGTGGCCTACAAAATACTGAAATTCTAGCGGACACTGGTCGTTGTAGTTACATTTTTGGATTGAAGCCATTAAACTCTAACAGTTTGCCGTGCCTTTCCAAACTAGCATAGAAAAGTCATCAAACGTCCAAAATTGACAATTCGAATATCTATTATGACCACCACGATTCCATCCGCCATCATCACACACAATATAAAATGACGTACTATTATGATACATACATAATTGTACAAATGCCACCAAGCTATGTCATGAAAGCCATGCCAGAAAACACACCCAATCAATGAATCCCTCCCATCTTCTATTTTTATTTTGTATTTTTTTATACACCAAGGAATAGTTGTGTAACTACCAACCAACTAATTAACTTATTAGCATTCCGCTCACTCCACCACTGTTCCCATAGCCAACTCCCATTTTTGTCTACATTTCATATAAACTCCTCCACCTTCATCAATTGCGCTGCTGGTTTATTCATTTAATAGACTTGACAATTTGTTCTGTTCAAAATAAGCATCTTACAATCACAAAAAAAGGAAAAAAAAGGCAAAGAATAATAACATAAGCACAAGAAAGAAGAGGTGGGTTGGAAAATAGGTCAAAGACATTCATCCACATCAAGAAAAAAAAAGATTGGAATGTTGCTGAAGCATTGGAATAAAAAAGATTTAAAAGGTGTCACAATATAGAGTTGTGCTGTGTACACTAACTTTGTGGGGCAAAAAAAGGGAAGGGGAGGGAAGGATGTTGCATCACAGGACAGGAAGTCAGGTGTGTTCGTTTGTGTAGTTTGGACTTTCCCTACGCCATTCCTGATCCCTTTTGTGTCTTCCAAAGACAAAATATATATATAATCAAAACAAAAACATGACAGCAGGTGCTTTGGATTCCAGTTGAACAATATAACCCACAATGCAGTGTCACGTGGAGGTCTATAAATATATATTTAAGAATTAAACTCTATAAAGACGGTTAACTGGCTGATCCATTAGGGTTCCGAGATGAGAGGAATGTACAGGCGTTGGAGCAACTGACATTAAAGTTGATTTCCAGTCTTGCAGAGGAATGCACACGCGCAAATAAACAAAACATCTGTGCGGAATGACTCAAAAGGGGATTCTCTTCTGTTAAGTGCTGAGCCCGAAGGGAGCTGATTTGGGGAAGGAGGTGAGGGGAAAAGAGGACATGGATGAGGAGCGACTTCCAAACAGAACGACATCAGCACACACAGACAGGAAAACGTTAAGACAGAAAAAGGCTTAAGGTTAGCGAGTTGAAACGGCGAGAAGGGGGCCGGCGGAGTAGGACGGGGACGAGGTTAAATCAAGAGAAGCGGCGTTTAAGAAGAAATGGCACTAGGCTTTTTTTGAATCTTTTTTTCTTTTTCTAAACTCCTTTCCCTCCCTTTCGCTACCTTTTCTCACTCTCCCCTCTTTTTCTCTTCCTATTCAGATGGCCTCCACATAGTTGGCGGGCAGCATCCCTTGCATGTTGGTGCGTTCCACGCGGCCGTACATCCAGCCCTCATCGATCTGTTGCACGTCCACGATCACGTCGCCGTCCATGAAAGAGACCTCGTCCTCGTCGGCGGCCACGTAGTCGTAAACCGCCCGGTACCGCTTCTGTGGACATGCGAGCAACTTGTTTATCACTTGATGACACATAAATACTAGCTCAAAATTTGACTCGGGTATATTTAGCTACTATATGTTTAGATGGCTATTAAAATGCACTGCTCAGTATCATCACATTCCTCTCAACTTATGTTTTTCCCGTATATACGTTTTTTTGATAATTTTAAACTGTACGCTGAAGAACAAGTTTTTTACGGGATTTTCTTAAGTGTGTTTTTTGTCAAAATGATCTTGTTGTACCCATTTCGGCTCTAATCCGGGTCGCCTCGGTCACTGGTAGCAAACGAAAACATTGCCGACTGCTAATAGTATTGTCATGCTTTGAGCATGATATGCGCACGCGCATTCCACTTTTCACTATATAGTAAATATAGCGTGTCAGCTAGCAATGTACCCAGACAGTTTAGCGGTCAGCGTCATACGGCGATATCTGCAGAATCTTGAGTTTTATTACAAGGGTGTCAGACTCGGGTTGGTTCGCGGGCCGCGTTAACGTCAACTCAATTCAAAAGGTAGGTTTAAGTGCGCCCTGTGTCAGTAAATATGTGCCGCATTGCATTTGTACGGTTTATTAACGGGAATTGCAGTCGTTAAGAGGAGCAATTGCCCGACAGGTATGCCATCATGGAATGTTCATGAAAACGTACCCCAGCACTGGGAGGGGGCGCTGCAGCCGCGGGGCGTACAGGCTCCGGAGCATGCTCATAGTGGTAGTTCTGAGCGGCGGCCGAGGGCTGGTAAACTGCAGAGAAAGAAATAAAATGGATGTCAGGTCTCCAACAAGAGAGATTTTCTGTCTAAGAAATACACTGGTCAACAACAGTAAATAATGGATCGCTTTTAACACTTCTTGTCACATATTTACGGTTTTGAATCCAAATCTGACCTTTGTGTTTTCTCTAATCTCAAATATATACATTATTGTGGATGGTAAAATTATTGCAAAGCGTTATTTTATTTGGGTATAAAGCTGACACCTTCAAATATAGCCCAAAAGTAGCAATATGTAGCAAATTAGTACATGTTATGCCATGTTTAAGACTACTCCAGATACAGGAGAACAACATTTGGGACAGGCAGTCAAAAATCTCAAATATGTGAAGATAATACGTAGGATTAATACGCCACTATTAAAAATATCCAACATGTGGAGTGCCAAAAAACTAAAGCATACAGAATAAAAGTGATTATAGATTTCAAATTGGTGAGCAAAAAAAAAATCATAATCAGAAAACAAAACAAACTCATGCAACAGAAAATGGAGGAAAAATAATTGGCCGGTGTTAATTGTGACTGGTGTAAGAGGAGGACTACCAGGGGCAGTGTTGCTAGGCTGTTGGTGCTGAATCCTGCCCTCCTCGTGTAAATGTGGAGTCTTGCTCTTCTCAAACTCCTCATGGTACTTGATCTAAAGACACAGAAAAAAAACCCAATATATTTGCTGTTAACTTTCACCCAGTCACCATTTCTTCCATTAAAATATTATTAATCTAACCTGTCACACCAGATTGTGAAAATCTTCTAAATTAAAAATGTGTCCCCTATATTTAATATAAAAAGTCGTTCTCATAAAAGTGTTATCAAAGGGAATCAAAGAAACACAAAAACAGTATTTTTTCTGCGAACAAATTCTGGTTCATGTGATGTACAAATAAGTACCGTACCGATTTTATGACTTTTTGTCCCATCATTATTTCAATCTCTCAATATTATGCGCAAACCAGTTTTGTGGTCAACCAGGCTGTCGCCAAAGTTAATGCCCGTGTAATCAAATAACTTCTGATTCACATCACATTAAAAATAAGCAACAAAACGAATTCAATCTTGTAATAAATAATTGACTCTTGTATTACAATATGGACTTTTTGTTCATCATATTTCAATTTTAATCTCGTAATATTACATATTTTTCTCTTGGAATATTATAATGTACGACTTTTTGGCAAGTAATTTCCCACGGCACACCTGACCGCACACTAGTTGGGAAACACTGCTTTCGATTATTCTTTAGTTGAATTTTCATTTCATCAGGGAGGACAGTATCCCAAGCGTTGCAGTTTACTTTACTACCACCAGACGTCTCTCATTTACAGTACGCTGGCATGAGAAGTCGGGGGGGGGGGGGGGGGGGGGGGGGGGGGGGGGGGGGTTCAATAACCCCTCCAAACTGAAGACACTGACAGGATGTGACATCTCCAGGGCAGGAAACTGCTCACATCTCATTGCCTAGCAACCACCGCTGACACATCGGAGCAAACAGGTGAAGCGAAAGGGGTGTGACCTCTTTCAATTTGCAAATTTTACTTAATTGGTGGTTGATAGCTGCATAAAAGACAAAGCTTTTCTGTGATCTTACTCATATAATGAGCCTGATTCACACTGTGTGAGTAAGGAAATAATCGTTAAAATTTTACCCCTCCTCGACATGTGTTAAATTTGCAACCTCTTGAAAAAAAAGAGAGAGGGGGGGTGTCTCGCCGATCAAACTTGCCCTTCATGAATAGAGGCCTGTCCACGCTCTCTGGTCAAGATTTACAGCCCAGCTTGCAGACTGCATGAAAGAGTCCACTGTGCTCGGGGGTGACGGCGAGGAGTCAATTTGCTGTGGCGAGGACGGCGGGGCAAGAGCAATGCGCCCGAGTGCAATATGCTGCCGCAGTGTGCGCGCCTGAGAGTGAGATTATTTGCCCTTTGTTTTTTTTCTTTGCTTTTTTGAAGAGCATTCTCAAATGATGGTGTGGATTTACAGGAAAGGGCCTGTGCGCTCCTCAATGGTGGGAAAGGAGGACAATAGAAGCGGGACGCAAGATGGCAGACTTTGTCCGATGACAAGCTAAAGGGGGGGGGGTGATTGCGAGCAGATGTGGCGCCTCGATTTCAGCTCGTCCGTGTGGGTTTTCCGTATCGTCAACTGTACCTTTTTTGCCTCGGCCATACGCTGTCATTACGTGCGGCGAAATATGTGCGCTGTGTGAAATTCCCGTGAGGCGGTGTCTGTCTTTCTACTTCACTGCTCTTATTTGCAGTCTAATTAATGACTCGATGTGGGACACGGGGCAGAAAGAACGTCTCACTGATGAAAAAGAACAGTTAAACTGGTGCAAGAAATGGAGAGTCCCGCCCAAAAATGGTTATCATTTCCATGATTATCCCCTGTCATTTAACTTATTGGCTGCCTTTGAAAAAAAATGCTGAACGCTGAGGTGGTATTTGAGGTGCTTAATTCAGTTATAGTAAAAGATACTCGTTTTCATGAATTGGTTTTGACAAGTGCATACGAGCGGAAACAATCTTGTAAAATATTACGAAAAGGCACAGTGGTATAATAGGGGAAAAAAAGCTAAACATTTCAATATTTTCCTGAAGCTGGTAACATAAAAAAATTAAAAATCCCTAGTCAGTCCTTTTTAAACGCCTGTATTATCTTAGCCAATCAAATGCTGGTATCTCAAACTGTCGCGCTTACTCATATATCCGCCTTCAGTAGTTGTAATCGTTTCCTTTAATAATGATAAAGCAAAATGAGATGCTTATGCTTTCATGTTTTTTTTTAAATGTCTAAAAATAGGTACTTCCCCTATAAAGGGTTGACTCAGTTGATACCTGGAGATATGAGTCACTTACGTTGCTGATTTGGTCCTGCGATTTCTTGAGTCTCTGCAGCTCTGGTGTGTCTGTTACCACAGTGAAAGATTTCCCTTTATTCTTTTCAAAATCCTCCTTGTAGAGAACCTAAAAAAAACAAATTGTTACAAAACTTTGAATTGAATGAGTTGCGCAATGTGTGCTTCTGCCCTCTTCCAATCTCATGGCTGCTTTCGTCCCCCCACCCATTGCAGGCTGTCCCTTTGTACCCCTTCATTCATATTTCACTGTGTACGTATTGATCTCCTCTTGGCCCGAGAGCGCTATCCAGGGATGTTACATTTTCTCTTTCAGCCCAGATCCTCCCTCCCTTCCTAACGCCCAGCTTGAGTGTCCTGTTGTCTGTCTTCCTCATTTCTCTCTCTCTCTCTCTGTCCACCCTTCCTCCAACACAATTCACTTCTTCCCCTCTATTCTTTATAAATCTTTCACAGTCTTGTCATGAAGTGTAATAGCTTCCATAGCAATGGTGTCAGAGCACGAGCGTCCCCACCCAAAACAAACTTTTATTCAGCTATTTACTCGGCTGAAGGGGTGCAAGATTACTCAGTAGATTATTTAAAAAAAGGGGCAATTCCTACAAATACTTGATTTAAAAATACATGTTGCAAATTGATTAAGTGGACTAAGTTCATTCTAAAAGAAACTGGAGATTTTTTTTTTTTAATGGGGCCAACTGACTTCCTATTCTTGGAGATAGCAGGAGTGATGCCAAGTGGTAAAATTCTTAAGATGATGCATAGAAAGGTGTGGAAATATAAAGTAGTATGTATATCGGTTGATAGACGCCGATTCTATTAATTCAGGGAATCTGTGATCGATTGCTAAAAATATAATGTCTGCTGGTTGCATCTACGGTCAGTAGGCCAAATTAAATTTTGTGACTATTTTTTCTGTTTGGAATGCCTGCAGCTCATCGCTACATAATTGCGTAAAGTAGTATAATTAGTGCATAAACGTATAGATGTTCTGTATATTCAATGTTGTAATTGTTTTGTTCCCAAGTGTCATGTTTCACTGTTACTGTGAATAGCAAAGGTTAACAGTATGTTTATTGGTTTGCATGAACGGCAATGAGGATGCAAGTATAAAAACAAACACCATCTGTCACTCGAACCATCACCCTGATATTTAGACCTCCCCCAACGTCCGCAAGGTGTAATCCGTATTGCAAATGTAGGAGGGAAAAAAAAAGCCTCATTTTGAGTACACTATACGTTAATTAGAGAGCCAAAGCAGGAACAGCAGTTCACTGGGCACGTTGAACTCCTTTTTGGAGCAATATTATATTAACCCACATGACCTGGTTAAAATTAGTCCGAGTAACACTATTAAAATGAGATGCGATTGCGCAACTCAAAGGCGTGTGCAAAGGAAATTTAAATATGGCGGCTGAGGCTTAGTCGGCACAAGCCATGCTGAAGCATTTGTTGCAACTGACACAATATCGGTGTCGGGAATCGGTTTCACGGGCTGCGGAGGTCTAGATTATGCCAACGGTGAAGTGGTCTCTTGAGGGTTAACTCAAGTGGGGCTTTCACTTTAAGCAATACCCCCTCCCTCGGTGGAACTGTGTCAACATTTGTGTGTGTGTGATCTCCATAGCTGGAGTCGGACTTAGCCTCACTTGGCTCTGCATCTTGCTCTGCTGTTTGAGGCGGATGTTCTCTGGAGTGTCAGCCACACAGGTGAAGTTTGCCCTGGGGTAGTGTCTGTAAAATACACATCACATGGCACTCAGCACCGGAAACACGTTCAACAGAGAACGGGCTGTAAATCGCGAAGGAAAAAAATGAAACATTGCTATTAAAGTTGAGTTAGGGGCCCCCAAAGACGCAATGCATGTGAGTGTAGCACACAATGTGGTGTCCTGGGGCTGATGTAGGCAGGCTTCTGTGTGTGAGGGGATGGGGGTGTAAGGGG
The DNA here is from genome assembly GCF_051989625.1 of Stigmatopora argus. Taxonomy (NCBI): domain Eukaryota; kingdom Metazoa; phylum Chordata; class Actinopteri; order Syngnathiformes; family Syngnathidae; genus Stigmatopora; species Stigmatopora argus. Next base: position 9,889,866 of record NC_135400.1, read on the forward strand.
GTAATGGGAGATTCAAGGTTGCAGTTTTCTGGAAGAGAGCCATTACAGGTGTGGAAAAAAATACATGCAATGGAGACACAGCCACATACTTGTGGAGGGATGTAACAGGAAGCGAACAGCATGCAACTAGACTCTGCGAATGGATCATGGGCTTTATAGCTATTTTCCACTGCAGATAGGATCGACCAGGTGTTGAACTCATATTCCTAACACAGGTTTTGACAGTGGAAGCGTATCACTGCGTTATCTAAGTAGCAAAGTAGAGACTGGGAAGGTCTGATACTGATGACTTTATCCTGAAGGAATGGCATCTTCAACCATATGGTAAAAACTAAATTAACTGACTGCAACTCCCAGCATGCCCCTGGGTATTGGATGACCTCGAATATTTGGTCTCACTGACGATGCTGGCGGCGTGTAGCCCATTTTAAGCCGCTTGTTTACGGTTTCCTTGACATGTTAAAAAAAGAAAATCCCTTATAATCCTCCTGTGATGAAGGTTCTTTTTTGTTCTTTCAACATTTTTGTTTCACTTTTGTCTTCAGCAAGTAAAATGCATGCTCAGTTAGGTCCAGGTCAAATGAATGACTTCACTATTTTAATTCCTATACTGTGTACCTGATTTGAATGTAGATAGCCTTGATAAAGCGGAAGGACTGCAATTAAAATGAGAACCATTATTGTCCAACTATCTATGGATCTGATTCAGAGTGAGTTCATCAGGTTTTGTAAAAAGGGAAAATGTGCTTGGTGGTCCATCCACTCTCTGTGCGTCACGTGGATGAATCTGCACACGGATTTTGTATGCTACATCAAAAGCGACACTTGAGTCAAGCTGTGTGAGTAAAAGTGCAGCCTTGCCCAGTGGCTCTTTGACACTTTTTCCTGTCATCGTTGATGTGTCTTTGGCAATTGTCCTCCAACCAAAAGGGCTATTAAGTTGCTACACACTCACAAAGCTGCCGAATAAATAAGAGTGGCAGTACACAGACAAAGAAAACGAGTGTGTGTCTACTCAGCCATGCATACGTTGTGGCGTGAATGAGTCACAACAATGCTCATTTTCATCACTCATCTTGCGTAACCTAATAATGACTCACACATCCAATTTGGTGGCAAATCCACAGTAAAAGCTTAAACTAAAGGGACGTTTTATGGTAAAGCTTGCGTGTGTGTGAATGAAATATCAGAAAAGTTAAAAATTAAAAACATTTTAAATGAACACTGACTCTTAATTCTCCTCAGTGATGAATATTGAAAAATATTTCCAGGAAATGATAATGTGGCCTAGGCCTGAATATACACTACAGTCTGGACAACAGTTGGTATTTATAGTACATTATAGTTTAACAAACGTGGCAGTGAACAGATGTCTACTAGAGTGAGAATTAATTTTCTTCCAAAATTTCCATGAGCTTTTCTGTTGATAAACGAGTTTGGCAAACAGAGGAAAATCTGCTTGTTCTGAAAACTCTTAAATGTAAAGTGCAGTGCATTTAAATTTTAATAAAGTTTTGGAATATTTGACGAAGCAACATGAACTTCAACACAGACGAGTTTCCTTCTCATGTGTGGGTTATCATACATTTAAAAAATCAGTTTAAGATGTTAAAATACTGTATCCCTGAACGTTGTGTAACTCATTGACTGCCTTTGAGCTTTCAATCGCTGCCAACTCTCCCATTCAAAATGAATTGGACGGCTATCGCCATTAATTGCTGGGAAACGCGATCACTCAATGCCAGGTTTTCCAGTGGAAATGGATTTAATGTCTATAACCGACATGGATGGCAGTGAATGAGTTAAGCAGCGGTTAAAAAAATAAAAATATGGCTTTAAAAAATCTTCAGGGGAAGGCTCGATGTACAATGACGATGTACAGATGATGTTTACGCTCAAGTGTGCTGTTTTAAACAAACGGGAAGAGGCTAAATAAACATGCTGTGAAGAGTCCGGCTCCTGCTGGCGCCAGACTACGCGAATGAAATGTAACAGGCGGAAAAAATAAAGTAAAATGAGAAGCTAAAAAAAAATAGCCACACTATAACACGTGGTCAGAATAAGTCTTCACATAGTTTGATGGGAAATAAGAGAACTCAAAGCATTTTAGAAATGTTATGATTTCGCCAATGTCTACATTAAGCTAAAAGATGGAACAGTGGCAAAATATGTAGTTCCCAGTTTCTAAATTGCATATAAAACCATACATTTAGGCATATTCTTTTTTAACAGTCCTTTGCGTAATGCAGTGGCCTTTAAAACTGCAATATTCACGATTATGTGCTTAAGAAATACTTTGAAAATTGAGTATTTGACCAATTAACCATTCATTAATCAAGTACCTAGATATACATTTTGGCATTATTAAACAATAGCAAGCATTTGATTTGCAGTTATTTCTTACTAGTATTATATCTGTGAGCTTTGAGTGTGCCTGGAACTCATCGTCTCTGTGCTGCTAAAGCTTTATGTACATTTACATCATAACAATATAATAAAAGAACCCATTACTATGCTCCAGTAGCAGTAGGTAGTTCAAATACAACTGAGTTGATCCAGGGTGCTCGTGCCAATGTGTTTGCACCTGGACAGACGTGTGCACAAGTGAACAGCGTCATTGTTAGTGTCATTAACAACATCTGTGCTGCGCCTGTGCAACAGGCAGTCCGACAGTCCAAACACACACTGGTCTGTTACTAGATTGGTCATACAAGTATGTGAACACAGACGCCAACATTGTCCTGGGGTTCTACTGACTTTTGAGTGGTGTTTAACGACAAAACCAAGACAAGTCAAAATAAAAAAAGATTGGCCCATTAAGTGCCATTTACGGTGATAGACTTCCAATAAATCTGAACTGGGAGGGTCGGTATACTTGCTGCCATGCCTCCCAGTTCAAATGGATTGGACTACGACTAGTGACAAACTAATTTGGAGGCTTGTGAAATTGAAAAAGCGGATTCAATCCCACACATTTCAGTTTGGAAAATAGGATATGGTAGCCATGTTTTTCTATGTGAATGTGGACAAGGAAAACAATACTCCATTGTCATTTTATTTTTGTTGTTTGTTTTGCAAAAATGTTTTTTTCCGAAATTCAGGGGTTTATATTAATAGCTTCTCATTGCCAAATCTGGAGAATTACGCTGGGTTGCAGCTACTGGCTGTTTCATTTATCCTACGCAAACTAACTGTACATCCCACAAAACTCGAGGCATTTCAGCTAACCTTTTGGCTTTGACATTTCGAGTTGTGACCATGCACGCAACAGTGAATCTTCTAGTTTGAAGAGGCAAACCGTCTTAAACCCGGGTTACGTATATGACGAATGGGGGGAAATAGGCGGCTAAACAAGATTTATATAGTTGTTTAATTTAATGCTTAATGCACTCCATTGACACAACCACCTGCATCCTAGCCTAATAAAACATCACATACTATAATGCTTTAAATCATTGCATAAATCCTGCAAAACGACCACACATTTATGGCTCAGGCCCATAAACTCGCACTGCACAAATACGAGAGGAAAGTTGAACAGCTCAAAGCCCAAAATGAATATCCTCGCACAGTAAAATGAATTATTAAGCTGAAATGGGGGAAAAAAAGAATGTTGTTCAATTTGAGACCTAAGCAACTGCAGGCTAATTCACATAATAACTAATGATTAGCTCTCGTTGTACCGCATTTTCCATGAAAGTAAAGCGCCGGTTCGATCACCACATCTTGATTCATGTCGCTGGCCACATAATGAGTTGAATAAAATAAATCTCTTGCAAAGAAGAAGATTGAGGGGAAATTCCAAAGATTCCACATGGGGGGGATTTAGTGTGTTCCAAGCATGAGTGAACAAGCTATGCAACGCTGTGTCCTCCTGTGTCACTCGAGAAGAACTTTAGGAATTTCCTTTGTTGATTCCCCCCGTTCCTCCCCACCAAACCCATCCATTCCTATTACCAGTGAGGGAAGCACTTTCCCACACCACATATTACAGGACTTTTTCTGTCAGGGGTGTAAGGAGAGATAGAAGATTCCTGGAAGGACGGGCCTATGTTGGGTAACGACATGCACAAACAAATTGAAAACGACATGTTTAAGTCAACTTACGCATTGCAGTATGGTCTCTTGGCAAAACCTTTGTAATTCTTCATGTTTAGAGACATATTGCAGACCTCGCAGCGGAAGCATCTCACATGCCAGTACTGTTGGGAGACAAAGATATGTAGATATAAAAATATTACCAAACCGCGGAGTAGACAAAAGACAAATTGCAGATGGAGTTCACAGTCTGGTTATAGAGACATAGAGAGAAAATGTCCAACTACTTGCAAGCAAATTGCATGGTGGCTGTTTTTAGCTGGGTAGGGCAGGGCCGGCTGCTCTAAATGCAACGCAAGAATGCGCCGCGTACATTTTTCCTTCTAAACTTGACATACAGCTCAAAAGATTAGTAGGAATGGGAACACCAAGTATCTGACATATTGCTGCTAATTAAAATCTTCCGCCACACTTAAGCTGCCCTACACATTCAAATAAAAATAGTGGCCTTGAAAGCATTGAAAAGGGTGTAATCATCAGTGAATATTACACAATTAAATATTTCGCCAAATATGTTTCTAAAACTGATAGCTGGAATGTTTATTTGTAAAGGAAATAAAATACAACCTACAGTATTTTGGATGAGAAAAACCTGAATGCTTTCCAAAATGAAATAACAATAAGAACCTTGACAATATTACACAATGCTCTAGAACAAATATTTTAATGATGTTCTTAACGCAGTATATTTTAAGACAACAGTGACAGCACCACCATGAGGACTGGAGCCCATTGCTCCTAATTTTTTAACAAACATAAAATAAACAACAGTTGATGCAAGCAAGTCAATCAGCAATTACAAACACCATTTATCTCAAATAAATTGTTAAAAGCTAGTTGAAATAAAATACAAAAATGGGATGCATGGCTATTGGGCGCAATTATAATTCAATTTTTATTTTTATAGACAAAATGTCTCCGTGGGGGGTGTTTTAGGGAATTAATATTTGGTTGCATTTGAGGTGACAGTGTGAAAAACAATATTGTTTTGAAAACCTCTCTTTTTTTCCATTCCTTTCTCGACAGTCATTACGAGTTTAAAGACACACCAGCCAACCTCTCATCTCCCTTTTTCTTTTCCCCTCTGGCACTAGGCCGAGTTTTCAGTCTGAGGGGGTTCTTAGAGGCAAGACAAGGGAGGAAACATGGGGGAGAGGAAAGGGAGGGGTGGCCTAGGAAGGAGAGAGAGAAGGCCAGGAAGGGGAGAAATGTCGTAGCTATTGTCAAGGGTAGGAAGGGTGGAGGAGGATGAGTGCAAGGAGAGGGTGAGGGAATGAAAGAATAGCAGGTCCTGTAGGTTCTTATCTTCTCACTCAGAAAAAAAGCGGATTCAGAATAGCCATTGAAGGACATTGTCTAAATCAACTTCTTGCCCAAAGTATGCACACCGCAGTTGGTGAATGACATTACGTTCGGGGCTTCTCTTAAAAAAGCAGCTATTTCACATCTGGACCGAGCAGGCCACTATGTACTGAGAGTCACGTGTATAGCTTCCAACTTTCGGATTGCCCAAATTTCTTGCTGCCACATCGATATGCGTACCATTTTTGGTATACAAGGAGGAGGGTGTTCGCCATCCGCTATTGGGACAATTGACCGTCTCGGTCCAACGAAAGGAGTTCTGCGATGTTGATTTCGAGTTACATTTTGTTCCAGTTTAAATATGTTCATCGTAGATAACCGCTCCATGCACAGACATGCTTCATTTCATTTTAATAACGATGGAGGCAATTTTACAGTTACATTTTAACTGTCATTACAACTACGGTAAACATCATCCATTTTAAACTTGATGACAATTTATGAGGGGGAGCATTTGGTGAGTCACCCACTGAATGAGAAACAAGACACGCAGATTTAATTCTGATGATTGCTGAACATGCAGCAGTTTGAATAGAAATCCTTCATGCTACATTTCTTCCTTAAACCTGATCCAAATTCATACAGCAACATTTTTTCTTTTCAATTCATCAGTCTTCAAATGATCGCCTGTATTATAAATTTGTATTATCCATCCATTCAAGATCACGGAAGAATAGGAGCCAATTGAATTTCATGTTGTTGGGAAAGTGCCTGGGTACTCACAGACTGGTCCAGTGCCAACTGCCAGGCTTATATAACAAGCATTCACTCACATTTACACCTACGGAGTATTAAGAGACTTTGATTAACTAAGCATATGTCATGTGGGGACAAGCCTTTATACTAGTTAAAACATGTAGTAATTAAAAAACAGCTTATATACAAAACAAGAATTTACAGAAAGTGAGGCAGACATTACTATATCTATATAGGTACAAAGTGTGATGCACTTAACAGGAAAACCATCCTGTGGGTGGGCAGAACTCGAACTTTGGAATTTAGTAGTCTGCGGACATGTCGCCAATTATTCACCGGCGTACAAAACCTGCAGATCCACATTCCACCATGACAAACATCAGCCACCTGTTTAAATGACATGGTGCCACTTCCTCTTTCCACAACAATTCCAAGTTGCTAGCACAGACAAATAAACATTTTAGCTCCAATGGTTTATTTTTAGTCTGAATTGCAATTAGTCAAATAAAAAAACACCTTGCTTCATCTACTTGTCATTTTTTTAAGAGCGACAAAGCTAATGATTTCAACTCACTAGGGTGTGAATAAGGGTTCCAAATTCGTAAACTGGGCCCTTTTACACAGACAGCGTCATGCAACATCAGGAGGTGGAAAATTGCCCTTTTATTTTTGGAAATCCACTATGTTGATAATTTTCACAAAGCATGAAGACAATGGGAGGAAGAGGATTGTGACTGCAGTATTAGATTTTGAATTGGACAATTTTTTTAAAAAGTTTTGTAGCACCAAAAATCAGTACTTTATTTTTTTTAAAGTATTGATAGTTGAAAATTATATTTTCGGGACTATCATAGTTCTTACAAATCATGGGATTCAACTCAAACATTTATGATTATTTTGAAACTTTGGAAGACCGGTTGTACAGCATGAGGTTCATGCAAAAGCTGAATTCCAACACCTCTTTAAACATCTCAGGGTGCGCTGATTTATTATTATTATTTTTTTAAAAAGACATTAATCAAATGTACTTAGCAAACCTGCTCATCAAGTCGCAACATTTAAGCAACGACAAATACCAGTGTCAATTGTTTTGAAGTTTAGCGCACTCATTTTGCACTGAGATTGATTGAGTAACCATTAAAAGACATTTTTTTTAATTTCTGCAATGAGTGAAAATTCAGATATTTAATTTTTGGGAATTTTAGTTGGAGCCTGCATATTCAAACAATTTTCTCACAGTATTAAAACTTTCTTACAAACAAATGTCATCTTTCTCTGCCAGTGGGAAATGTATTTTAAGTTGTTCTTTTCGCACTATAAAGCAGTGATTGCCTAGATTCCTTCCAATTATCGCACACATCATTTCGTTTGTCTTCGAACAAAATAAGAGTTCAAATGTTTTCTCAGCATTAAAATTAAAGGTGGCTGCCATTTCGTAAAAAAAAAAAAAACGTGCCTGCTAGTAGATCAAATAGTAACGATAGCACACCCATCTTTTGAGCGTTTGCTCTATGCTAGACGTGACCTGGCAGTGAGACAGAAAAATGAGGACACTGCAGCGATGAAGCTCTAGTGCAGCCATTTAAAAAATAAAGGAGAAAAAAAACCACCACTGTCTGCCTGCGTCTTCTCAGCTCAAGGGCACATGTGTGTGTGCATGCAAACTACATGTGTGTTACGCTGTATGTAGGTTAGCGTTCACTCATGACAAAACATGCTCGGTCAGGCTCAAAGATATATATCATAGATAGTGAACAGGCATGCCATTAACAATAAATCCACATTCAAATTTGAGGGATTCCGCAGGGGATTTCAACCATTTTGGATTTCCCCAATTTAGCTTGTGGTGTCGGAAAATTTAAGAAAAAAATTAAGAGTTTTAATGACAGTGGTACCTCGTGATACAACATGCTCGTGTTACGACGAAAATTTTGATCGCATAATTCGCTCGCGATACAATTACAATTTCAAGATGCGAGGAAGCCAGGTGGCCATGACATGAGGCTGTTTATCATTGGAGCGCACTGTCTTTTTTTGCCGCATCTCTTTCGTGTATAACTACTATATCTACGAGGACTGAATGATTTATTCAGACTAGTTTCGACCAGGAAATGCACAACACGCATGCGCGGGCAAAAAGAGGGCTTTCTGGGTAATGAAGTATACTCGTGCACACAACACAATAGCCAATGGCACCCTTTCTCAGAATAGATCGTTCTTTAAAGACTATTTCTCGTTGGCAAGTGGTCGTGCTTTATCCTATTGTGAGGACATTTGTGTGCATCATTTTCGGAATATTTTGATTGCAATACAACAGCAAAGAGTCCATCGATAGCGAACGTGAGGGTGGAGGCGTGGCAAACCGCTAACCCGGAAAACGAAGAGGGTAGGAACGAATTAATTTGTTTTCAATTCATTTCAATAGGAAACGTTCACTCGAGTTACGAAAAGCTCGACATACGACCTCGGAACGGATTACGATCGCATGTCGAGGTACCACTGTATGTGGTTGGGATTTTTACTAAGGCCCACTGAAATTTTTTCCTTCACTGAATCAACAGCGTTACATGTGACTATTTTTTGTAAGTGCTTTGAACAGCGGATTAGTATCAATTGGTAGGGAGGTCTGCACCTGACTGAACACAAATGTAAGACAAAAAAACCTTTCCATCTGGCACTGCCCCTAGCACGCAAGCATGTTGCTTAAATGACAGACTGGGCCACCTCTGGTAATGTGATAAGACACGCTAAGCTCATTAATGTGCTTAGTGTGCACATCATTACACTTCAAACCGTTAAAGGATATGCACGTACAAGTTGAGTTAGTTTTGAAAACAGAGGAAGGTTGTTCTAAATATGTATATATTATATTTCCAATGCAAACACAGTAAGAAAAAGCACATTTACTTCCCGTTTGAGAAAAGGAAGTGGGATCATACACTGACTCAGATGACCGAGTCTGCTGCTAAATATTTAGACACCTCTTTTAGCTGTTGGAAACTCTAAATCAACTACCAGGTTTTTTTTGTGCTGTATTTGTAAGCTTTCTTAAAAGAGCTCATATGCCTCGCACCATGTTAGCAGACGAGTAGCTAATTTTGACCGCCCTGGCCACATCTAGCTTGACATCCAATAATAGCGTGGCGAAGCAATAGACGAAATCTGGGATGGAGGTGTGGCTAATTGTAGTACTTCACGCAAGAAAAAGCAGGGTGATAAATTTGCAAAGATGATTTCATAAAAGGGCGTGGGTCTAGATTATCAGTGATGGAATTTTATGGCGTATTAGTTGTTAGTGGCAAGCTGTTCAGTTTGTCCAAGAAAATTGTTATGTCCACAAATTGCAATCGATGGTCACCAACATTTATGTGCACGTCTACTTTGGACTACTTGAAAAATACCTCAATGATAAAGCAATCCGTGGATTCACTAAGAGAGGATTAATAAATGAAGTGAGCACCTGCAGTGTCAGTTCTGTGCAGAATAAAGCAGTAGGATAATATACTTTCTCACACTGCTTCTTGGCTGTACTTGGGCAAGTTGCTAGTCAGGATACTATCAGAAATTGGAGCAGGAATGAGCAGACATGCACATGTATTTTGGTGAACATCAGTCGCACGGAGTGAGGCAATTTAATCCGTGAGGTCAAAAGTTTCAGCATTTTCTTAACATTCTGGAACGTAACTATGTATGCATTTTTGGGGTATTTTTCTGCAATCAAGAGGAAAATAATAACCCCCTAACCCTTCCCCCACATTGACATCAGGCTGAAAAAAAGCAGAATTTGCCACCCAAATTAGGCGCGTCTCAGAATGTGCTTCAACTTTACCAAAAAAAATCCCTCCATTTAAGCATGGTTTATTTTAGTACTGATATCATTCATTTGTAGGTATCTTAAGTGTCAATGTTAATCTCAATAAGTAGTCTCTTTATGATCAAACCCAAATGAACCTATTTTCCAGGTTTTTATAGACATTTGTATATATATATATATACAGCATAAGTAAATCTCAAGAATTAAGTTGTGATGTTCATTTCATTCACGAGTTGAAATTGCTTCTGTTATGAATGGCACAAATAATGGAAACACTGTATTGGGTGGAAGTAAATGTTACTTTCACTGGCATGTATAAACAGGTACTTATTAAAAACACCTCATCCTATACAAATGTGCCTTGCCGTGAACAGTTGACAAAAAGCCAATTGTAATGAAAATTGCTGGGATTCTTCAACATTATACCACACGCAAGCTTCATACTTCACAACCAATGGATAGCACCTTTGACTACCTGGCAAAAGCAAAGGAAGAGATCCTGACTTTTGGCATGTGTGGCCCTGGGCAACACTCCTTTGCTAAGCCAGACGGGAATGCAATGGTTTTACAAGTGAACCTTTGTGGAACAGGATCATGGATAGAAGGGAGGTTGTCAAGTAATTTTTTTTAGGTGGCCAGGAATAGCACAAGAGCAGCAGCAACGGAGTCAATTGAGCGGACCCTTGAATACAATCATCAATAAAAAGCAGGGGTAAGCGAACGAAAGGCTGGTTTGCAAAGACCACCAATGTGGCGAGAGAGCAAAAGATGATCTGATAAAATTTATTTTTGGTCCGTTACTATATATTACACCAAAAACATCAACACGTTCAACCCCTAAATTTAAGGCTTGATGTAATATTCACATCACATTTTCAGATTCTACACTCATTCAAAGTCACTTGGAAAGTTTTATTTTGTAGATAATTTCAGTTTCTCCAGAATATCTAGAGTAGGGGTGGGCATACTATACTTGACAAAAGGCCACAGTGGGTGAAGGGCTTTTGTTCCAAGCTCTAAAGACGAAACCTAGAAGTGCAATCAGTGGATTGCAGTCAGGTACTTCTTGTTTCAGCACAACCCCCGTTGGTTAAATTAAGTTGGATCCGTTGGAACAAAAACCTGCCCCCACAGCAGCCCTTGAGGACCGGTTTGCCCACCCATGATCTAGTGAATCCTTTAACAAAAATTATTGTGAGAATGTATTTTCCGTGGGTTATCAAATTAATATAATTGAACTCAATCCACTGTAGCAAAGCACTTTATATCTTGTCTAGTTTTCTTTTTAATGCAATGTGAATTTTAGGCCATATCGCCTCGCCCTAAAGTGATGCGAGTGGAGATAATGCATCACTCAACAAACAAGCAGGCATTCAGTCGGATTGATTTTCAACAGCAATTCAGCTGTCCATTAGACAAACCATCCCCTTGGCCTCCAGCTTGATCGCAAGAAGCAGACCACACCCACATCTGGAGTTGCAGCATGCATGCTCTGGCTTGTGTGGAGCCATAACTTGTGCACAAGTCAACACCCTTGAAAAACAAAATTACATTAATCTCCAGTGAGCAAAGTAGGCAATAACCCAGGATCTTACAGTAATGTAATTTTCTGATGTTTTAGCAGTGTTGGGCTTCATCACTTGAAGGAGAAATTATATTTGCTTTTTGGTGTTGAAATTGAATCTCAAGTTAGAAAGCCAACCCTCACTGTTGAAGATATAGGAGGGGAAGGAGTATGATAAAGTCCAGGTTTGGCCACCAACCGATTGCAAAAGCAGGCGCTGATACTTGCCAACATCTGAATGATTTTATCAATAAAATTGCACCAAAACTGAAGTGATCGGATCATTTTGCTTTTTAACTTCTGCCATTGACAGCGTCGAACTGCGTTAGTCCTCCAGGTTTAAATGATTTCTATATCTATGTAAATTACTAGATTTACAATAAATTGGTCATTTTATTTGATGTCATTGCTGTAATTTACAATTGTATTTATTAATAATACATATAAAAATAATTAATCATTTCAAAAACATTATAATACAGGTCTGGGGTCTACATGAAGTTTTATTCTGTTCAATTACAAAAATTGCCACTTGCCTGTAAAGGATTAAGACAGTTGGGCAGTTTTACTCAGTTACTATTAAGGTGGAGGCCCTTGTTAGGGATAAAGGGTTGAAAACATCACACGAAAAATCATTAAAGGCCATAAAATTAGGGGGGAAATCACCACCCTTCTACAAAATGACCATAACCTTAATTCAATTAACATGAAACAGATCCCGATCCATCGGTGCGTGTTGATCCTCACGGTGATGCTCCACAATTGATGGGATTTTGCCACCTGGCTGCGAGATTAAACATCCTTTATGGGATTGGAAACCAATCTCGACCTGCTAATCATCTGCGGGATTAACGACAGGAGAAAGTGTGACGCTAAAAGGCCATGCAATGTCACCAGGGATCCCCCAAAACAGGATACAAGTTTAAACCTGGAATTAAGTGACACAGCAAACATGAAAAGGATCAAGTACATTTGTATTTTGGGCGTTGATGTAACGGTTTCAATTGGTCACTATGGAGGCCCCAGCCAAGCTCAGGCTTGGGTTCTTGTGCGATCTCCCGTTTAAGCAAAAAGGTTTAAATCAACTAAGAAAAAAAAATCAACACAAACTCATCATTTGGCAAACCACATTATGAAAGAAGGAACGATCGCTGTGTGTGTTTACGATCTAAAGGCGTTTGCTCGCCATGTTGTTCGGATACCTGCGTGTCCCCTTCAGGGTTCTCCTCGATTCATTCACAAAAAAAGGAAAAAAAATCCGCAAGGTGCCTCCCTTTGATCCTTTGAACAATCCTTACCCAAAAGCAAGTTAACCTTTCATCATTAAAATAAACGGGGCTCTTACCTTGTCCAGACAATTGATTTTTTCCGTGGGGTAGACGACGAGATTACATCTGCTACACAGTGGATTCATGTCGTAGGAATGCTCGTCTTTAGCTTAAGCTAGCACGGGAACCGCCAATGAAGACGACGATCAAGCCCCTTTTTCCCCTTCTTTTTCCCTCGCTACTCTCTTTTTTTCTTTTTCTACTTCCCGGAGGGACGCCGCGCGAGTAGAACGTTCAAGGTTCGAGGGCGCAGGGTCCGCAGCTGTTATTGTCGTCGTCTTGTAGCCGCACAGCTGGCTGTCAGTAGTCCACAGTGTGTGCGAAAAGCAGCAGCCGACGCGGAAAGCGCGTCCCCGATGCCTCCTCTTCCTTCCCCTGCCGCCCCTCCCCGCCTAAAGCGCGCGCTCCCGATTCCACAAGGAAATCGCGTGGGAGGTTCTCCCCCAATTAAAACAAAATCGTCAAATATCATCAGGACGCGTCATCATATGCAACCAGACGACTTTGATTGCGTATTTTTGTTTTTCTGTATCACAGGCTGTGTGTGCCACGCCATTCAAATGGTCGCCTCGTGTTGTGTTTACGTGTCGTAGAAGAAAGTAAACTATTTACACCATTGTCAGATTGGAAATGGAATGCTTAAAAATGATTTGAGAACATCTGTGGATGCCACGTTAGCTTCAAGCGTCTATCTGACTGTCAACACATGGTGTTGTTACACTGACCCCTTCTGGACTGAACTTGCATTAGCCTGCCATCTTTTGTTTCTTTGTGTTTTCCAGAGCACTGCATGTGTTACAGCCCCTCTAAAGTGATTCACACATGTTTACAAATACAGTGTAGATATTTGATAATAGTTTAAGAAAAGATGCAGGGCTGTGAACTCCATTTCAATTTTTACATTAAAAAATGTACATTTTCTTAAACTATTTGTTATCAACCTATTCAGCGACAGTGAACACAACATCTGACAGGTATTTAAAAGTTGACCCTTACGACCTTTAACCCTTCATAGACTACGTGACCTTTAATCCTTTGCAGGGCAACTGACAATTTTTGTTCTCCAAAAATATTAGCAAATGTTAATATCATTTTTTCTAGTTATTAATCATTTGGTAATCATAAATATATCTATACATGAATATAATGATAAAAAATATATTAAATGTAAATGGAAAAATGGTTGCCCGGTAAGGGGTAAAAACATAATTTGTGCATGATTTATTATCATTTTTATGATGAAGCATTAAATCGCAATTACTTTACTCACTTTGGAAAAACAAACCTGCAAGCCCTTAATTAGGCCTAAATATGTTCCTTTTTTAAAAGTTTGCTAGTCTTGATTTTTATTTTAGTGCATATTTTAGATTCACTTTAAAACTTTATTTAAAAAACACATTTCCAACGGACTGCTTTGTAAACAGAATTATTGACCAGTTTTATGCATCCGTGGTTAATGTTAATCCCAATATTTTAAAAACAAATGATATTTTTCCAAAAAAAGCGTTGAAATCTTGGACATTTAGATTGCGGCCCAATTTTTGAATTCATTTCCTTTTTTTTTCAAAAAACTAGTGCCGGGTGCACTCAGATGACGTCAGAACCCTGAATTACTATAAATAGCTCGACCGAACGGAGATTCATTTGCGGAGCGTGTTTGCTAACCCTAACTATCAAATGCTTCCCATACAGAACGTTTCCTGTTTTCTCTCTCTGGCTTTCAGCAAACTATGGGTTGCTTCCCGTGAAATATTTGAAAGCCAATTATTTGATGGGCAAAAAAGTCCAGAGACACTCACCTCCGCCGAGTTCAGGTCCTTTACGGAAAGCACCCAAACACAAGCCGTGGCAGTTCGGCTGCCGCGAAGAGTTCGCTCTGTTGCTCGGGTAGTTTTCGTTCTGGACAATTGTTGGCTACTGAACAGATTAAAATGAGTAGGGGCAACACATCCGAACCTTTCAATGGTCCGGTCTGGAGCCTAAACTCAGACATTTGTATATGCCCAAACTTTGCCAAAAAAGCCTGCAGCATGGGTGGTTTGTCCCTGCTGCTAGCTTGTTGCTGTTACTGCATTAACTTTGCAACAAAAATCTGCGGCATATGTGGTTTGCCCACTGCTGCTAGCTCGTGGAGGCTAACATTTTAAGTCTTATATGTATTTTCTACCTCAAACATTTATGTTTTAACTTCGCTTCAAAAGCGTGGTGTGTAGATGTCCACTGGTGCTAGCTTGCTGCTATTAGCGCATGGAGCCTAGCATTGTTAGGTTACCATACTTATTTACCTTTCTACACTATTTTAACCATTTGGTCCTAATTCGTCAGTAATCCACTTTGTTCCCCTTAAATTACCCATTCTGTTAGTATGTTTCTAGCACAATTTGAAATGGAAATAGCCAAAGTCCTTTTAAGCAGATTACCCACAGCGGACATCTTGAAGTGTGTTTAAGATGGTTCATGCTTGAAACAAAGAAATTGTAATCATTTTTAATAGAATCCAGTTACAAATGCCTTTGTTCTGATATCACAATCCCAAGTGTGTGAACCACAAGAATTTGTTTTTAAAAGTAATTCATGATTAAAAAATGCAGTTGAATTGTAATTTCATAATTAAATTAGTATGGCACAAAAGGTTTTTTTTATTCAGTAATCCCCTAAATAAAAAACAAACAAATACAGTTATTAGAAAGTGTCTCTCTTTACTGGTTTTGCCGTTATTGCATTTCGTGTGTATCTTCCTTCCCCAAACTACCATTTGAACACATTAAAACAGGAAATGAACACACTCAAAGGCTCACAATTCTTCTGCATTCACATTACATGGAACATTACACCCATTTATATCAAAATGTGGACAATTTCCTTCATTAGTGGGTTTTAAGCAGAGCTGTCAGTGTGTACTGTATAGTTTCCAGCGTTTATATCAAAATTCAATGTGTAATTGCTAAACATAGATTATGGAATCTGAGGTAAATCTGCGCAATTGCTTAAAAAACCTAGAAGGGCTTGAAAGTTCAACCTTGGAGTCATTGGATTAAATACGTACCATTAAAATTATACAAAATGCACACATTTGGATCTACTGAGAGTATGTTAAAAGAAAAACAGTCCAATAAAATGAGCATTTGATATTAAATACTATAATAAATTGGTTTGAGCAGAATGCTACTGCAATGCTTTGCTTTCTGAAGCCACATAACTTTCATTCTAGTAATTTAAAGGTTAGTCCTTCGTATAGTCTAAAGCAGGGGTGGGCAAACTGGTCCTCAGGGGCCACTGTGGGTTCATGTGGTTGTTCCAACTGATTCAACACAGACAGGTTAACCAATGAGGTTTCTACGGAAACAGGAAGCACCTCACTGCAATCCACTGATTACTCTTGTCGGACACTAGATTGGTGAAAAGATGTCCTCTTGATGGGTTGCAATGAAAACCCGTGGAATAGTTTCCACACCCCTGGTCTCATGCTAACGCCTCATAATCCTTAACCACAAAACGAACAAATAAAACAAACTATGTAATGTGCTTAAAGTAAATTTGGTACGTCTTTCTGGTGATGCACAGAGAGCCTATATGTATAATCTTGCAGTAATACCAGTTTAATCTAATCTGTAAATTATGATTTCATGCCATTTGGCACTGCAATTTGAACACTTAAATCCATGGTCTGAGCTTTTCTTTGTATTTTGTCATTCAAAATTTGAAATATAATGAAAGAAAATGGTGAAATAGAAAAATATTACTACCTTTAGTTGGAATCCATTAATACTTTTAGCCTTTTTTTCCTCACTTGGGTCTGCTGGTGAAGTGGTATATGGGTAGGAGACCAGAATTGTTTGGATGATTTAGGATGGTAAGCACCTGGAGAACACCAATGCAGGCATGAGTTTGTTTGTGTTTGCAGCTGCATCTAGTGGTCGCATCACAAAACATCAGCTTTACTTGCAAACATACAAAATGGAGTCAGTGACGCAGGCACCTGCAAATATTATACATAAAGAGAGAAATTATAGGGAGAGATTTGTCTCAAAAATATTCTCACAAATGCATCTGATAATGGGGAGATTTGATGCAACAATATCCTCACAAATGCATCACTTTGTTGTAAGGTTGGACTGCCATTTAGTATAATTTCAAATAGAACTTTTAATCGTGGATACATATATTTATATTAGTTGCATGTGATTTAAATGGGTTAAGAATCTATTATTTACAAAATGAGGAAAATGAACACACTTGTAACCATTGATTGTCTTCTATACTAATAAATTTGTTTCATTTGAAATCATACGATGAGCAAAATGCAAAAATATATAAGTGGATTTACTGTCTGACAAAAGAATTGTAAAAACAGACCATTATTTTTTCTGTGTATGTGTGTTGAAATGATGAAAACAGTCTAATGGTGGATTTTGCTTTTGCAAGTGAACATAACACAGGAATGCCTATTTTCATGTGCACTTTTAGAGTTTTATTCCAAACTCTTCTTCAACAAAACCTCATTTTAAACATGAATACTGCAGCTCTGCACGCCCGGGAATAAATAAAGACGTATATATATGTATATATTTTTTCTTATCTTGAATGGAGCCGAAAAAAAGGCAACCACATGTTGCCTTGATTAAATTCTACTGACAATGAGAATATTTTTTTCATTGTGACACGTGAAATGCTTGAAACACACAGTGAGGCTACCAAATTCAAGTCAAACTAAAGAGCATTAATTGGCTTCATATTGATGTCACAGCAGCTTCAACAATCATTCAGGAATTTGATTTGTTACCAGCAGTGGCAGTAAATTATTTTAAAATTAAATACTGATGGGCAATAACGCTTAAGAAAAAAAATACATAAACACAATATTAGCATGATGACAGTAGCGTCAGTGTTAGTAGCTTTGCTAATTGGCAGCAACATTGTGCATCTACTCAATAACATTGACAAGGTGGGCAAAAAGCTGGAGAATTTGAGAGACAGGAGGAAATAAGGATTTGGTGCTCAGGGCAAAGCCACAAAGAATACAAAAATACAACTTTTTCGCCATCTGACAACATGTGAATACCATTAGAAATCTTTGACCAACTCTTTGCTCCTCTTTGGAGCGTCCAGTATGCCGAGTATTAACAGTTTGATTACCACAATAGCATATGAACTATACAGGCAAAAGGATAATAGTAGTATGATGACAATTTTATCCCAGCTTGTGTTTGAAATTTTCCAGGAACAGCATGATTTTTCCCACCAAAAGTCTCCGTGGCGCCTTAGGAATTATTTTTTTGACTCGTTCCGAATCTCAAAACAGTTCATAACTGAAATGATTTGTTTTCCCCTTCGAAGCTCGCCAACTCGATTGACTAATTGAGCTTTCCTGACGTGAATCGTCCGTGCCCCCCGCCTCATCTTTTTCCTCGAAAGAAGCCTTTGTCAGTGTAGTTTTCCCTCACCGTAACAGTGAGCAGGTTCATGGTGACATCTGTGACCATCACTGTGTCCATGTTGGCGAAATGCGGGTTCCACGAGGAGCCAGATGGCGTGGGGGGACACACCACCCCGAGTTCTTCTCCCGTGGCTATCGGCAGCTCAACCCGCTTGTCGTGATGCTTCAGAACGGCTAGGTAGTGAGTTCTACCTCTTTGGTTGCTGCCGGACTTGGGTGTAATGGTGGTCTCCTCCTGGAAGCGTTTGGTCAACTGGATCAGGTCAGAAGTCGGCCCGTCGTGTGTTAAGCGTCGAGACATTTTAGCGGGCGGTCCCGTGCATTCTTTCTCATCGTGGTCATAATTCCGATGTAGTTTGGGTTTACGTCCCCTCTTTTTAGGGCCCGGTTGATGATGAGTACTTGGTGTTGGTCGGGGTCTCCGTTCCAGTTCGAGCGCTTGGCTGGCAACGCTCTCCCCCCTGTTGACGGCGCTTGGAGGGAAGATGGTGGGCACCACGGCACGCAGGCCCTCACGGGCCCTCGGTGTCACGACGGGCTCTGGGACAGGATAGGAAACCTCAAGTGGTTCTTGTTGGAACTCGTATGTTTTCTCTCTGGCTTTGGCCTGTGGGAGAAAGACAGAAATGATAATATTTCGATGTCATAGATATCACTTGATCTCTCTCCATTGATTTGAACAGACAGAAGTTCAAAATGAATGGAAATTGATCGAGTTTGTGTGTTTATGGTAGAAATTACCAACCTTCAGGAGAAACGTCTCAGGTTTGGGTCCCCGCTTTTTGGGCCCAAAAAGCTCTCTCTCGCGTTCCCTTATGTTTGGAAAAAAACAGTAGATTAAGATCATTATTTACGACATTGCTTGAGGCCACTCGAGACCTCAGATTTCTATTTCCAAAACAAAAACACTCTTTAATGGAAAAAAAATTGTACCAGGTGCAAGAACAATTTATGGTTTGTATTTGCTAAGATTATTCAAGGAAGACTGTTGTTGGTTAATTCTGGCTTTTTGAAAGACGTTTGAATGAGCCAAGTTCAGTCTAATATTGTATTTACTGTTGAAATACTTAGCTTTATGACTTCTGTCTTTGTACTATGTCTCATAACAAATTCTGCTTTTATTTTCAAGTGAATGTCTTTCCGTGCAATTTTGGCCTCACCTCTCTTCAAAGGCTGCCAGGAGGCGCTCATCCAAAATGTTCTCTTCTGGCTCCCATGTGCTGTACCTGCAACAAAATTAGATTAGATTAGATTAAATTTGAGTCATCCCATATTCAGGAAATTCACTTTGTTGCAGTAGCAAGAAGGCACAAAATGTGAAAAAACAGACACAGGAAGAGACATTGTAGACTTAAATAAGAGAAGAAATAAAAGATAAATAAATAATTAGACACAACAGAAACCTCAACAGAAAGCACCACAACTGACAGTCAAAAATAAATTGAATATGAGAATTTGGCTCAATTCTGCTGGCATTTGGCAGCTTTGCCTATCTGTTTATGTAGTCCCGCACATAGCCACTAGACGTCGCCGCCTCCTCCTCCCACAAGCTTACGTCTCGCCTCAGAGAGAATTGTGTATACTGTATACGTACTGTATATATACTCACTTGTGAGACCAGCCCTTCCATTTCACCAGATATTCCCAACGACCCTGCAAACGACACACAAGCACGCACACACAATCGGTTTAAAGATTCCCTCGCGTTCGTGCGTGTCGTCGTTTTACAAAAAACACGCTTGCGTAACAGTCGCTAGCAAAAAAAAAATCCAAAAAATAAAAAGTACAGAGGGCCCAGAAATGGAAAAAAGAAAGAGGCGTAACACCGTACCCGTCGGATCCGTCGCTTGATGATGGACTCGGCCGCGAAGACGCTTTCTCCGACGGCAGATAGCTCCATGGCTTCCCCGGCTCTGCGCTCTTATTCGCGCCCGAAACCTCGCGTCCTCCTCCGGCTGTTTAATTCTGCACATCCCATAATACGCGATTTGGCGTGGAGGGGTGGGGGGTTGACGTGGTGACGTAACGCGCTTGTTGCCAGGCACTGCGTTCGGCGGAGCCTGATTGGCTGTCTTGTTGCTACGGGCGACAAGGGGGGCGGAGGCCCGCTGCCGCGGAGCCGATGGAATGCGCTCGAGCGGCGGACTCGTTGGCTCGGGGCACCCGGGAGCCTGGGTATTCCACCCGGCCCGATTTGGAACGCAGTAATACGAACTTTGCTGCTTAATTCACTCGTGAATATCCCCGGAAATGCCGATTTGAAGGATGCAAATGAATAATTTATCATTTACAATGAGATTCTTGCAATGTCTCTGCCTTCCTTTTAGGACAAAATTTGATGTTACTATAATAGATTTGCCTGCCATCACGGGGCAATTTCATGTATCCATAAACATTTTATTCTCTCTCTTTCCATTCTTTTATTATAATTACCTAAATAACATCTTAAAATTGTCATGTTCAGCAGATGTCACGCTTTGATGTGTGGTAAAATGACGAAAAGCAATTGCACGAATGTTGCGTTTAACAGCAAAAAACGTCACTCAAATATGTTAAATAAACGTTGTATTCGAAAGTCCTTTCAATGAATGTTGTGGTTTGAAATATCAAACTCATAAAATTATGTTTTATCAGTGCAAATGCAAAATACAAAGCTCTTAAATGCTTATCCACGAAAATTCAGAAGCAATTCAAATCCAAACAATTGCATTTAAATAAGATCTCATCTTTCGTCTGAATATATATATATATATATATATATATATATATATATATATATATATATATATCATTAACTTCCCCCAATTAATTACACGTTACATGCAAGCTTTACGTAATATGTTCCATATGAATTGGTCACTAGAAAATAATTATTGACTTGGGAAGTGGTTTCTTGACGAACTGTCTGGTTAACTAAAGAGTTAAAATCACTCATGCCACTGTATTGCATTTTGCAATATATTAATAAGCCATCACGACTGGAATAATGCATTAATATTCTTGCAGCGCCAAACAAGATTTTATGTGCCTTTTAATAACATAAAGATGAGTCGTCTGTCTAAAAAATAAAAGATACATATTTTTTCAAAGTAGTATCTATAGCATTAAAACTAGTTCCTTTTTCGTGTATTATTCGTCAAAATCAAATAAGAGTTCTTTTTTAGTGGCTAAAATCAAAACGAATGCTTTACTATTATGAGCCATTATACGTTTTTAGGACGATTAAAAATACTATGTGGCAACATTTTGATGAAATGACAAATTATTTAGGTCTATCTTTTTGTAAGGAAACATAATGTCAAGCTTTATTCGGGTGTTGAATGACAGTTATGGATTGTTTTCAATTTGACTGTGGCTTCCTTAGCTTTTATTTTTTTATGTAAAACAGGCAGGAAGCGTGGCCATTCATTTTCATCTTTCTACGACATTATCATATTACGTTCTGTTGACTTTTTTCCTTTTCAACGATGACCCACTAAAATGCCCTTTTAAAAATCAAAAGCGAGAAAATAACAATTTCTCCAGTTTATTTTTCGTTGTCCTTTCAATGTCTAACCATCACAAATATATCGCTTCTATATATGAACAATTTCTTGGATGCTGAGCAAAAAAGGATGAGAAGAGCCGCAATGGCGTCTGCAGAAGAAACGTAGGGATAAAAAAAAGAAAATCAAAATGAGATGGCACGCCATTGGCTGTTTGGTTTCTGGGCAACTACTGACATTTTCTCTCTCTATACCTTTTAAAATGAAAGGACATCATATCGTTGCGGAATATCAATTATGATTCTCCCATTAAAGAGGAACCATTTATGCTTAGTTGTGAGCATCATATGCATTTTCTAAAATCTATTGATTGACTTGCTTTGGTTCAAGTGTCCTACATTACAGTGTAAACTTTACACTAAAGAATCCAACGTGTTTTTTCTTCATTGTTTTGGATTCAGAAAGTTCCTTTTGTGCATACATTTTGACGTATAAGCCAACCAACCAACTATACGCCCCCCTTTTTTTTATCTCACTTTATTTTATTTGTATTTAAATCTTTTTATGACTACTGATTTATGTGCACACGTTATGCTGAAGTTTTAAATCAGATTTTTTCTTGTATAATGACAATTAAGGCATTCAATTCAATTCAAATATAAGGCTCACCATCTATTTGCGCTATCATTTAAGGCCCAAAATACGCTTAAAAATGGTCTTAACGTCATAACGTAATATGAAACTTCACACTTGCGCTATAAATATGTCGTCCCTTTGCAGTTTGACCACGCATCCACACACACACGCACACACGCACACACGCACACACGCGCACACAAGTTGGTCACATGACTAAGGGAATAAACTATAACATTAGAACGCGTGACCTGCATCATGTGGTCTGTCTGGATGATTTGAAAAATCCCCTTTTTAGTGTAGCAAACTTTCTTGCATATTTTATAGAGTTTCACTATTATAGGGAGAAAATGAGAGTAAAACCAAGTGACGGGGCGTGACTGAGGAAACATATTTCAAATGTCAAGGCTTGTTTTGTCACTCCTTCCTCTTCTGCTTGTTGCCCTTTATAGAGCAAGCACCATATTTGGACTTTCAGAGGCCTGCACTGCAAGGTCAACTAGATAGTGAGGTTTGCACTTGAACAGAAATACATTGAGTATGTTTAAATAAACATTTTTAGTTTGTGCCAATCATTTTAAGATGACAAAAGTTCAATGTTGAATGTTCAATCAATGGTTGATGCAATGACAGCAACTGCCCAACCTCTCAGTAGTTGTAATTTGGAGATAAAGTGCATTATAATGAGATTTTAGTGTGTAGGATTGTTGCTGATGATGCAAAACGTAGTAGTAAAAGTCAATCTGAAAGTTAGAAAAGTGGTAAATTTAAATGGTGAAAAAGGCAATGCTGATAAATGATACAATGCATAATCATCGTTAGGAATTGCTATTAAAAACAACTACAAATGTAGTTTTTTTTTTGTAATTTTCTCCAATTTAACTCATTTCATATCTTTGATTGCAATTAACCATGTCTTTTAAAATTGCAACTATGCATAAAAATAAAAATAAACAGTCAGTGTGACTTCTACTCAAGAAATAAAATAGATAATTCCAATTTAGCAGTGGTCCTACCAACAGATTTCATATTTATTACTCATATTTCTCTACCTTTGAGGACTCCAAATCATTTCTTCAAACAATCAAGAGGCAAACATTACTATAGCAACTTCTTTCTTTATTGTGAAACTGTGCCAACAGCAGTAAGCCATAAGACTCCCCACACCAACTTTATGACAATCCTTGTAACCAAGTGCAAAGGATCAACAAATTCAAGCAAAACGAAACCAAAAAACATTGACCGAAACGCAAAACATTTCTTAACAGCTCGTTTGCAGCTTCTCTGACAAATTGAATAAATATGAACTCTTCCATGTCATTCTCGTATACGATTTCAGCTTTCATCTACATATACTTGTTTTGCATTCAGTGTGCGTATGGAAGGAGATTCCCGCTGTACATCCAACAAATTTGCATTTGAAGCAGCATCAACAAAACAGCCAGCGCGTATTATTTATTGTTTTGAGTTTACATACCAACGTTGAGTCACATTTCACGGGTAATTAGCGACCCCCTAACAAACAGCAGTCACATGCCTTTGCAGAACATGTCATATTCAGAAGCTTGAAAAAACAAAGAACTGAGATGAACAATGCTAAAAGGGTCTTTTATCATGTTTGACAGTTGAATTTCATCAACAGAATAGAATGCACTTTAGTTTTAGGGTACGCCCAAGTCACCATGACATTACGGCTGCCACAATAGAGTATTTTTGTGATTAATCTTCTAATCATTTTATATATAAATCATGTTATTTACTGATTCTAAGCTTAACATTTTTGCTGTAAATGTGCATTTGAACCAAAAATTGAGGGTAGTTGGACTGTGCAATTACATTATGACTGTTTTGTTTCCCTAGGTAAAAGGAGCTATTTGTAATGATAATCATTTCTTTTTCATTGGGGATCATATTACTCTTTAGACGCACCATTTTATTCAGCTCTCGATTAATTATCAAAATAGTTGTAGGATTCGACTGAATGCTCACCTTGCCATCAATGGCAGCCGATGAATTCATGATGACAGCGATAATTCATATTGGAAAATGAAGGGAGGCCAAACAAGAACAGGTAACAAGAGATGCACATTCAACTACACTTTCTTAACAAATGATCAATTAGTCACTCTGTGACACTTAACTAATTGGCTGCCATTAAAAATGATTGGTGCCAGGCTTCCCAATCAAAATGGCTTGGCCTTCTATCGCCATCAATGGAAGCCAATAAGTGCTTTCAATTCGATGTTTGATCGCAATCAACCCAGAGAATTCCTCTCTAACATGCAGCGCCCCGCCAGATAATCCATACAAAATATGTATAAACCTTCATACATCTGAGATTACAAATTTGGTACAGGTATGAAACAACAGCATATAGACAGTTTAGTTCATTTTTTTTAAAAGTAGAATACACCTGGTTTCATGTATTCACTCAAATCCTCGAGGGCACTTGCTTGGCTACGTTTCAGGGTTACATTATAAAACATCGTAAGAAACATATTAAATTTCAATGATAAATTATACCTTTGCATATGTACAAAATCTCTAATGTTTTTACAGTATGCACAATTTCCATCAGCGGAGTCCTTAGAAAGAGACGTACTCCTTGAAGGTGACGGTTAGACTGTTTGTAGTGACGTCAGTGATGATAATATTTCCCATAAAAGGAGAGATCTTTTTTGTCTTCTTCTGAAGGATCTCAATTGCTCCAGGTGGATTTTGGAAACTCACTGGTTCGGGTTGGGGTTCGGGTCGAGGTTGGGGTTCAGTCTGCTCAGGTTGGGAAGTAGGTTCTGGTTGGGGAGTGGGTTTAGGTTGGGGTTGGAGTTCAGCCTGTGTCTCAGGTTGGGTTTCCAGCTCCGTCTGCCTCGTAGTCTTTGGACAGCTCAGATCCATGGGCTCCTCCTGGCAACTGCCGTCCGTTGCATCATACGTGCCGATGTGTCCAGTGCGGTGGAGGTCCATCGGTTTGTCCTGAGGCGGAGCGACTGCCGTGCTGGAAACGCTAAGGCTTCTGGAAGCCAACAAAGTCTTGGAAACCCTGCGCTCATCGGCAGGCTCCGAGAGTTTCCTCTTCCGGCTGCTGGGGTATGACGGAATCCGGATGTGGTGCATAATTGTAGGCGTCGGGATGTTGCTGTCTGCCGGCCAAGACGTTGGGGGCGAGCTGGCGGTCAGCTGGAGCGGTAGATCATCGGGTAAGTCGGCCTGACCCCGGGCGACCTCTGTGTTGTATTCCTCTGCTGTGCTTGGTGAAGGCTTGAAAAAATGTCTGTCCTTTGGGGAGCACTTTTGGGGGTGTTCAGCGGCGGGGAGTGTACTACTGCTGCAGATCTCTTTAGGTAGACCGTTTTCCACCAATTTGGTTCTGTGCGCGGGATTGTTTTGGGTTTTCTCTGCGCTCGACGATTCCCCGTGCTTGCCTTTGGCTCCGTGGACCTTATTACCGTCCATGTACTTGCTCATGACAATAACGATACGTCCATTCTTGTTTTTGTTCTTGATTATCTTCATTTTGCTGCTAACGCAGCTTGGGAGCGTCGCGTCTTTAGGATTGGGTTTCAGAGCTTGTTCACTTTCAGCGTCTTTTGGGGCAGGTTTTGTCACTTCCACTGCCAGTTCTTTGACTTTACTCAAGCAGCCGGTTTCTTTGTCGCGAACCCATTTCTGCTGCAGTGCCAGAGGTAGGTTCCACCCAGGGTTGGCAGGTTTACTGGCTGCCTCCTGAACTTTGACCACCTTTTTAAGCCTGGAAGACTGAACGTCGTACATGTTGGGGTCCGGCTCGTAGTGGTGGTGCTTTTTACTGTTAAGCTGGTATATGTACTTCTTCTTGCTGTTTGCAAGCTGCTCAACGGGAACCTCTGGGCTGCTCGGCTGGTACTGATGGTGCTTCTTGCTGTTCAGCTCGTACTGCTTCGGCTGGGGACGCTGGACCAGGACGGCATCGGACTTGGGACTGTCTTCTGGGTCCGGAGTGGTGTGTTCAAAGCTTTCTGGGACACTCGATCTCCGGGCAAATGAGGGAACCTGAAAGAATTGACAAGACACTTCAGTTTACTATGTAGTTTATTATCAGTCATTGGTCATATCTTTCTAAGGACGCTGAATCAAACTGTAAAGTTGCGCTCAAGACTACAACTAAGAACAAACCAAACCTTGTTTTGAACCAGAAATCATTGAGACCAAGAATTTTAGGGCTGAAAGATATTTGAAAATGTGTTGTAGACCATTCTTAAGTGTACAAAACCACTGGACTGGAAACATTTAGCCTCTAATGTGAGCAGGCTTAAACAGTTCATGGAACAAAACTGGTCGGGACAGCGCTACTCTACTTTGTAAAAGTGGCTACGTACTGGAATTATGTCTTTTGAAACTATGGAGAAATGTTGTCGTCTCAAGAGAGCTACAAAGCTTGGCTGAGGGGTTGTGGTATGCAGACAGTTTGATACAAACAAGGACAGTCCTCAACATGGTTTTACTTTCAATGTAATAAATTGGCCCCGGAGAATTTACTAAGTTATTAAGAAATCCTAATGCAATACATAGCCAACAACAATCCACCAAGTCTCAGTCTGGTCTCTCCTGGCATTGCAAATGGATAGCCTGTATCTATGGAAGGCACCATTGGTATTGACTACAAAGACTGCATGATACTAGTTCTCGTCCACCCATCAACTCGTCCCTTTCTTTCTCCAGCACGGGCTGACCCTTCGGACCCTCAGAGGGGCACTGCCGCGGAACGCTTAAGACCCTTTGGCCATGACCCGAGGTCAGACAAGTGCCAGCAGACATGTCACGCTTCATCTCTGATTCCTGACTCTGGCTAAGGAGTAACGCTGCATAGCGGCCAGTCTGCATGTCCACATTTGGTTCATAACAAGCTCCATTAAACCCGGAAAATGAGAAAATCAGGGGCACCAGTTGAAGGCGTTTTGAAAGTCGATTCATTAGCTCAAAATCTAACCAACAACTAATATGCAAGCCAGCCCGAAAGGGGCTTCCGTAACCTTGAGAAACAAACTGCAAGGACATGCCAGATCAAGAACTCTTCCCCCCATCTCGGTCAGAAGAAAACTAAAAATAACGTGACCATAATAACAACAGCTCGAGAACACCTGACAGCAACCCCCTCATCTCATGTCGTGCCTCTCATTGATAGAAAGGCTGGGTGAAAATTACCTGCAGCAGAAGATGTTTTGGTTTGGGCCCCCGTTTGCGATATCCCATCAGCTGCTCCTGCCTCTCCCTGTGAAAACAAAGGACAATTATAGGTTCTCAAGTCTTGTCTTATTAAAACTCACGTGCAATAAGAAGGGGCATGCGGCATAGGATTGCCACCCATTTCCCTTCACCTTTACAAGGTCAAAACATAGAATTTAACCCCCCAAAAAGCCCCACACGTGACCTACCGCAAAGCATTGTGGTCCTTATTTGCATAGCTCTCCATGGTAATCATCCCAGTCTGTATTCTCATTATCCTGCTGAAATTCAATTAAGGCTACAGCCAAGAGACTCTGCTTGTCTTTCAAACATCCTCCCTTCTGCTACTTCTCCACTATACCCTCTCACAACTGTAATTAGGGTCAGGAGGTACATGGCAAATGGGATAAATACACCTCTGCGATTAATAATTCAGCAAAAGTAGAGCAGGGACAAAAACTGGAGAATATGGTCATGTGTGCAAGGTCTGGATGAAATATTACTACTACCAGGGAAAAAAAAACCTTGACTAATCGCCCACTCGTAAATAACCGGCGGTGGACGGAGGCCGGCTAACGCAGGTCTCTCCGGGTGTTCTTCTGATGTTCAAAACATCAAGGCTGCCGTGCTAAACCGTGCTGATTATTTCCAAAACGCAAAATCTGACGTGGTGACCCCTATTCGCAGAAGATTTGGCAATTACAGGCTCCCTTGTGGGTTCCCCTCCCCCATCCTCTGGGAGTAGGGAGGATTCCATACACAGGCAGCCCTCCATGACCGTCAGGACGGAGCCAGACGCGCACATGCAGCCTGCCAGCGCCAAAGTGTACAAGCATGCGTGTCAATTAACCCCAATCTAAAATGCTAATTTTGTTTTTTTGACGTTTTCACGATGTTGGATTCATTATCATTCACTACCATTGGTGGTGATAAATGTTCGATTCATTTTGACCGGGGTCTTGGCTTGGGGTCTTTTCCAAAAGAAATTGAAACGAAAATGTTTACATAGTTATATAGTGACATTTTTAGATAAAACCTTATACTAATGAACTCAAATGTGATAATGTAGCGCTTTGCCAACAGACATGGCTCTATAATGTTATTTTTGTATTTGCATCTTGTTCAAAATACGGCCATTATTTCAAAATGTTATAGCACAAAATGCAGAAACAGATGATGTTTTTTGGACAAAAGCACAGATTTCCATTTGATTCAAGGGTCTACGGTTGAGTTGATATATTATGCGCACATTTCACACAATCGGTATTAATTCAGCTGAAGCAATACAAAATACAAAGGAATTTTAATGTTTTTAAAAAGTTTCACTGAAACATTCCAGGCATCGGAATGAAAACGAAACCACATTTCTAAACGATAACAATGTTGACCAATGCTTTGATTATTATTTGTATTGTTAGATTGCTAATGTACATGTCTAACTTTTCAAATGATGTTATTGGGATAAATTATTATTTTTTGCAAATCCTTCCTGTGATTGGGCAGAAAATTGAAAAAAAAAAGATGACAAAAAGAAAAAGAATGCCCAGCTATGTGCTTTGTAAAACTGCTGGGACATACAGACTGCAAGTGATAAACTCTGCCATTCACATCAGTAGACTTCCAATCCATTGAAATGGGAAGGACTGACAATAAATAATCATGTTTTAGTGATACACTCATACTTTTTGACAATCGCCAAGTCATTTTAGTGTATTTTTCCTCCTCTGTATTGCAAACTAATACTTGCAAAACCTACTTGTAATGGTATTTTGCATCCAATTAAGTGCCAGTATTCCCCAAAAATGAATGTAATGCACGCCTCCCCATCCACATCCCACAAATCCTTGCCCAAGAAACTCATTGGCCCTTTCCCAGGATACCAAAGGGTCAAGGGGGTGTCAGTGCACGCGGATGATGGCTCCTCCCCCAAGCCCATATAAGGTCACGGTCGGCCTCGCATCTAAAGTCCAGCTTGGTCTCACCTGTATTGAAATGCGACGAGCAGCCTCGGGTCGAGGATGTTTTCCTCTGGCTCCCATGTGTTGTATCTGCAGGGAGGGGCCAAAGCAACTGTCATTATCAGGAAACGCAACAACATTACACTCCATATTCCCTTACAATATCCATATCTCACTAAACCATGCACGTTTGAGAGCAAACTCTTGGGAATGTGAGGGCGAAATAGAAGGGAAAACGACTGTTGTGCGCGCGCGTCAACACGCAGTCGGCCATTTTAGCAGCACTGTCTCTCAAATTCGTTGGCAGAGCAGAAATAATTAAAACGGGATTACATGGCCGTGCCTACCCTCCCTTTTCCTCTCGCATAAATTAGTGAAGGCATCCACGGATGCCCACGTACACACGCACGCACACACGAAAGCACGCGCGCGCGCGCACACGATGTACGAGTTGCACAAAATTGCATGAAATCATCCACGAAGGACTAAAATCGTGCACGTATGTTGCATTTAAGGACTTACTTTGGCGACCACCCCCGCCACTTGACCAGGTACTCAATCTTCCCCTGCGTTGATAGAGAAGGGGAAAAAACCCATCCCATCCACAAGACATTAAACGCACCATTCGAAATAATAATAATGATGATATTTCTGATATTTTTTTAAAATGGCGCTTCATCTTACCTTCCGAATACGCTTTTTTTCGATGCCCTCCACCGCAAAGACGTGCTCCCCGGCGGCAGGGAGCTCCATTCTCGCCGCAATCCGACTTCAAGCGATGGAGGGAGGGGGGGGGGAGAAAACGACGTCTGCAAACGGGGGGAGAAGGCGCTCGATCGCTTGGTAGTTTTCCAGTGTGTATCCAAATCCAAAGTGTTATTCCCCTCCAGCTCGTGTAGTCCCTCCTTTGCACACCCCACGCTCAGTCCTGGCAGTGTGCATAGAGAGACAGTCAGCCGTAGTGAACTGATCCAGTCGTGCAAGAGCTCCAGCTTTGGCGCATGACGTCAGAAGGAGGAGGAGGAGGAGGAGGAGGAGGAGGTGGAGGAGGAGGTGGAGACCTCTCCTGGTTGGACTCCATCCCTTCTCCTTCTTCTCCTTCTTGGACGTGTGGGAATTCGAATAAATCACCATATGAAGTGTCACGCCGCTCGTATGTTTTTATGGCAGCGAAGGAGGAGGAGATACGCCCTCCCTATATATGGAATTGTGTACCATTAATGGATTTCTAAATGTTAGCCCTAAGGAGGAGTGGTCTGTCAGAAGAAATCAACATTTCGTGGGGGGGTCGGATATGTCAAAACAAGGGGGGGACTACGAGGATAATTAGGATAAACGGCTAACCCGTGATGAGGCAACTTGTGGTTTAAAAATGATAATAATGTGCACGGTTGGGTGAGTGGTTAGTGTGTTGGCCTCACAGCTCTGGGGTTCTGGGTTTGAATCTAGGTCGGTCCACCTATGTGGTGTTTGCATGTTCTATGGGTACTGCAGTTTCCTCCGACCTTCTAAAAACATGCATGTTAGGCTGATTGGACACTCAAAATTGCCCTTAGGTATGAGTATGAGTGTGAATGGTTGTTCGTCTCCTTGTGCCCTGCGATTGGCTGGCCCGAAGAAGTTGGCTAAAAGAGTAGAAATTTGAGTCTTTTACAACAAAAAGAACATATGTTCAATGTTACCGGATGTGCAATTTTATTGTCTTTTAGGTTGTTTTGTGTGGAACTATCCTATGTTAGCATTTTGGTGAACAATACAGTGTGAGTGCATTCATTAGGTTTAGTGTTTTGTCCTTTTAAACCAATCTGTTTGCTTAAGAACGGGAATGCCGAGAAAGGATAAACAAATGCTACATTAAACAATGTTCACAAATTAAATGCTACTAGATGGACTAGTATTCTAAATTGAGTCAATTTTAAGAAGATAAAGCTTTGCATTTATAGTGAAAGAAGGGGCTTTTTAGGTGGTTTGACTTTGTTCTATCAGTGCTAATATAAGACTTCATAGTATTCATTAAACTCTTAAAATAAAGCACTATTTCCCGTTTCCTTGCCTGTTCATATGATACAACAACAACAATGTAACCCTGCAAAGATAAAACATTCTTTTTTTAAGTGGGGAAACGGCAAGGTCACGCTAGCTTACATACCAGAATTGAGCAAGTTTTTCCCTCATGTTCTTCCAAGTTAGGTCTTAGTAAGTGTGCATGTCAGTGGAGGTTTCAAATAACTACTTAAAGTTCAAGTTTAAAAATATAGTCCTAATTAGCAGCATTATTGTTAAAACTGCCCTTCTTGCATTGGCAATCTGTCACTAGCCAGTGTACACCTGGAATTTGTCTTTTAAAAAAAAATATATATAGCCATATACCCATCCTTTAAACCCCCCAACAAATGCATGTTTGTTTTGTCGATTAGCTATCTCAAGACTTTGACCCCACTAGAACGGTTCGCCATGCAGCATCGACCACGTCGGCATTGATTCCTGCTTCATTTTTTTATGCTTTGATTATGTGACGTGTCTCACCTTTGAAAAAAATGCCACTGCTCGGCCTGCACTTCGATCTGCTTGCTGCACTGAGCAAATATAGGTCATGCACACGTACGGAGTTGACACTCACACATTGTCAGACCAGTGCCATGTCTTCTGGGTTTAGCTTCACACTTTAACGCACTAATTCTCATTCTTCTTTTTAAAACCCTTACACGACACTCTTTAAGCTCACTAAATGCCACTGACGGGGTTAGACGTCTAAATCTATTTGACTGGAAGGGGTGAAGACGTCATGCCAAAGGCACGGAAACATCAGCATTCACAGATTAAACTACCCTTTTTCAATATTTTGGACGTCTATCGCCATCAATGGCGTGTAATTAGGTAAATTTAAAAAACAACAACTTTATAGTATTACTTCAGTGTGCATTTCAGCTTGCATTCATTTGATTTTTATTTATTTATTATTCATGTATCAATGTATAATTGTAAAAATACACAATAATGATTTATGAATGGTTGGCCCGGTGGGGCGAGTGGTTAGTGCGTTGCCCTCACAGCTCTGAGGTCCTGGGTTCAAATCCAAGTCGGTCCACCTGTGTGGAGTTTGCATGCTCTCCCTGGGCCTGTGTGGGTTTTTTTCCGGGTACTCCAGTTTCCTCACACATTCCAAAAACATGCATGGTAGGCTGATTGGACACTAGATCCCCCACCCCATCAGCTGGAATAGGCTCCAGCACCCCCTGCAACCCTAATGAGGGAAAATCAGTTCAGAAAATGAGATGAAAGGATTTATGAAAATAATAATGTCATAAGCTAATATGATAATAATCAATTACATTTTATAAAAAAATAAAATACTGTTTTCTAATATTTATTTATTTTCTAATGTCTAAAAATAGTCACTTGCAAGACTTCCTTCGAAAAAACATACCCACAGGAGACAAACGTTTTGTGCTTCGACTGCCAAAATGCCCTCGATCAATCGCCGACGATTTTTTTGGGACGCTTCCTAAAATAATTCCGAATGATAAGGGTTAAAAACGAAGCCTGCAAAGGCGCCTATCGCACGCAGGCACGATGTACCGCTGCCCTGCCATATTTGGTCATGTACTGAAAACGGCCGATTCCTCTGTCGCCCACCCTGTCATTCCCCACTTTTGCCCGACACGTCAACACGAGGGAGGCTTAAGACCCTGTTGGCAGCGGAATAGCTCGATTAAAGCACTGAATTTACGGCCAATTGCGGGTTTTCTCCCCCCTGCCACACGTCAAGCGATGCCCTGCAGCCGCGGCCACGAAGCGCACACGCCCAACTTCCCTAGCAACAGCAAAAAAGGACGCACACGTACATTAATCGGGAATAAATTGTGCTCCTAAATAGAAAAATGTCGTTTTAAAGAGCGTGCAGGGATTGTTTGGGTGTATAAAACACGTTAAATGAATTTCCGCCCGGCTGTGTAAGATGACGTGCCCCCAAAAAAGTCTCCTTTTCTATTGAAAATCGACCCGTTGCAGTAAGTGTGAATGTTGTGTGCCCTGTTTAAATTGAATTAGAAGTGGAGACACCCAGAAATAAATAATTATGTCATTTGGGAGCTGTAAGTAATGAACAAATATATATTTATATTCAAGGGATGCAAATATATATATAAAATTATTACAAGTCCTAGAATGAATGTATGCAGTTGTGTAGAAATGATATGAAAATGACAAAACAAGTGTATAATGACAAATATGACCAAGAGAAACAATTGCTATTGACAGCGATAGATGTCTAATCATCTGAACTGAGTGTTTTGGTATGATCAAATCATTGTTTCATATACATTTTCTTCTTTTATTTACTACCACAACACATTCTGGCATTGCCAGGTTGCTTGGTAAAATAACTAAATAAAATAAGCAAACAAAAAAGTTCAGACACAACTACATCACATTTCAGTTCTCCCTAAATCCTTTAGAACGCCTCGTTCTTGCCAGTAAATGTGTGCCTGAATGAGACATGCTAAATAAACAGTTGGACTCTGCTGTGGTTGGACACGGTGAAAGTGAAGTCCAAATTAGGACGAAGTCATTCTTTAGCAGAAGTTGACATGGTTGCAACACACCAAGGTCAAAAAGCAACACTTATCTGGAACTCACAAGGTCAGACTGCCTGCCTTAAAAAAAATTATCTCAACACGGCCTTGTTGTGTTTTGACAAGGTTGTCTCTGTTTTAATGCAATAGGAGGAGGACAGACTGCTTTTAGAATGTTATATTCATATGTCCGCCAGTGGGTGGGTGGTGCACAGGTTAAGTCATAATTTCAGCAGGAAAGATATCCCAACCTTGGGGCCTTTTTCCCCCCCACAACCACAGCCGGAGCTCAATCATTCCCTCATGAAAAATAAAATGGCGGCTCAAGTCCCTCTTTTGGCATCTGCCACCCACGATGCCAGGAGTGCCAGCTGAGGGGACGGAGATATTTTGGAAGAAAAGGGGGGTCGAAGTAAAGTAAGTTCAAGGCGGTGGGGAATAAAAGCGAGGACGAAAAAGAGGAGTGTCCGATTGGTAGAATAAAAGAGTTGATTGGGTAGAGAATGCGAGGATGGGGGTGAGGGGGGGTGGTATTAGAAAAATGTTAAGAGGGCTGGAGAGCCTTGCGGTGCTCAGCGGGCGCTCATTAAAGTACACTATCAAACAACAAGGACGCAGCGGAATGAAATACAAGCAAATTCTTGGGGGGAACAGCGAAAACACAAGATGGCAGATTAATTAGCTGCTTATTATACTGTTGGAGACGGAAGCTGATACAAGCCATTTTTTCGATAGCCGATTAATCACTGATTAGTTTGTCGTGCGCCCACTAATGGACTCATTTATAAATCATGTCATTTATTTTACAGTTTAGCTGGAAATGTGGCTTAGTGGCAAAAAGGATGCGATGAGATGACTAATAATGAGCTGCATTGTTGTTTTCTAAAGGAAAAAAAAAGATGTTTGCAGATATTTCATTTTGATTTAAGGTACTTTTCCCACCCGCTTGGATTCCTTTATACTTGTCCAGTGCGGTTTAGTATTTATATATTTTTAAAGCCTAACAAGCAGAATATCTTTTGGTGTAAAAATCCCATAATGCAATGTAGACCCCAGTTCAAATGGCTCTTATGGAGTCAATGGAAATTTGTGTCGGAATCCACGCTGCCCTTGAATATGTTTCATTAAAACAAGTGATGAAATATTAAAACTTGCTAACTCAGCTGAAATATGCTGACAACAACAGAAAATCTGGTCGAATATCGACTATGCATTTTAATATAACATGCTTTGACTGATCTTTTTATGCTTTTGTCTAGCTTCCAAAACTGCCAAAATATCAACACATTTTTATCATCCAAATTTAAAAAATCTCTATGAGAAAATTGATAGAAAAGGTCAGATTCCCATTCAGTGGCGGCGTGACTGTGATTGTGAGCGTGAGTGGTTGTCAATTTCATTGTGCCCTTGGATTGGCTGGCAACCTGCTGCCCATGGTTGGCTGGGATAGGCTCCAGCACCCCCTGCGATCCTTGTGTGAATAAGCAGCATGGAGAATGAATCAATAAATAAATGCACTTCGTCTATTAGGCCGGGGACGAAAAATAACATCTCACCTGACATTTTTCTCAGCATTTTAACTCCCCCCTTCCCACAATTCCTGCAATGGAATGTTAATCTGTAAACATTCAGACGCACCCAAATTACGACTAAAACAATATTTGCTTTAAATCCATCCAAATATAATGAATCCATTCGTTGAGGCGTTCAGGCCCCCCCTGCAAATCTCGTGGCAAATGTTTGTGTGGTAAATTCCCCCCTGCAACCAAGATGGGCTGTTGGCGCGAGAGGGGGGCTCCAGCGGAAATTCCTCCTCCAGTGTCATTGTCACATTGTTGCAGCGGGGCGACAGGTCTGCGTTGAGGGGTGCTTCTCTGCCAGGGTGGGCTCCCCCTTATTTTCCCCCTCCCCCTCTTCCCGCACTCGTCTTGCCGTCGTGTGGGGTTCATCTAGCATACGCTTAGACACCCGCAGATCCCTGCATGGGAGTGCCCGTGCCAGACTTCAATGGGGATGGTGGCACCCTAGAATTCTGACAGAACTCACACTTGTCAATACTGTATCGAGCCCAAGAAGTCAAACACGAGGTTTGATGGATGCGAGCGAATTTCGCCCCCCTTCCGTCTAATGCTGTGCTAATGATGAGTGACACGGGGGCCCTTATCCTGAGAGCCCTTGCCTCCCCTTTTCCACACCCCTTGACAATCTCCCGGGAGCAGTCTATTTGCTTCCTTCTAATTGCATTTACATGGAGAAGTGTTTTAGTTCCATCTTCCTGTCCCTAAACCACAGTGCATTCAGACATTTTGCAGCAGGTGCAAGATCCCCCCCATTAAAAAAAGGGCAACCACCACCAAAAATGTTCACAAAATTGAGAAAAAGATGGCAAATTATTTATTTGGCTAGTGCAAATAGTTCATTGGTCGTCATTGATTGGAATAGGCGACCAATCCGTATCGACTAGGAGGGCTGGAAGCGATCCGCCGAAATGGATTGGACATCTATCACTGCCAATGACTTAAAACAACAAAAAATATTTATTTGGCTAGTGCAAATAGTTCATTGGTTGTCATTGACGGTAATAGGCGACCAATCCGTATTGACTAGGAGGGCTGGAAGCGATCAGCCGAAATGGATTGGACGTCTTTCACTGCCAATGGCTTAAAATAACAAGTAAACCGACCTACAAATGAAGCATACAGACGCTAAAGCAGAGTTAAAAAGTCTACACACCCCTGATAAAATGGTTAACTATTTATTTTTTCTTGTCGTTTGGTGTATATAGCCAATAAACCTATGAGCTCAGTTTACAGTCCCCATAACTTTACATAATAAACCTCTTAAAAACGTTTCAATTTAACTGTTGCTTCAGCTTTTATCATTGCTCATTTAATAACCGTAGCAAATATTGTATTACGTCGACATGTTTTGTGTCGTTTCCTGTAAAAAGAACCATTTACTGAGACGTTATCCAAACAAAAGTGGCATAAGCATTGATCCCTGTGGGACTCCAAGGAGGACTATCAAGCAAATTGCCGCAACAGGTTCTTATCATAAAAGACCTATCAGAACTGTGAATTCAAAGGAAAAACCATAGCCAGCTTAATAAGATCTTAAAATCAACCAACCAATGAAGTGTCCCAAGCCGAATGTTGGGGGTCCGGCGCCCATCTCTCTATCAAAAACGTAATCAGAGCACCAGTGGATAGCGAGCACACAGAAAACTGAGTTTAATGTGCGTGTCTATCTATATGGAAATTCAACTGCACGTGCGATGGCCCAGTCGTACCCCTCCTCTTTTTTTATTTATTCATAATTCACTTCCCATTTGCTGCGTGAAGAGCAAAGAGTGTCGTCGGAGGAGCGTGGCGATAAAGCAGGCTTTCTTTGCAGCAGCTGAGAGCCCGGCAGAGATTTGTATTAAATTTACAGAGATAATCGAACCAAGGCTGTGCCACGCTTGTTATTGTTTGCATTAAAAAAAAAGAGACGGCAATCAAACCCCTTCAAAAAAGTGCCTCATGCGGCAATTTGAGAGCAGAACACACATAGAATGACTTTGTGGCTCGACGTTATCTTTTGTTTCAAGACTTTTCTCCAGTGAAAATGGCAATTCCTCTTGTGTATTAAGGTTTTACAACCAGAGATTTATGATTTCTCTCATGAAATATATTGCTTCAAGTGTATTTTCCTTTTATTCATAGCGTTTCTTTTGGCTAGGCAGGTTTGGGTATTTATGTCCAATCAGATTTAGGCCATTTTCTGTTGCCATGTCAATCTAATCTGACAGCAAACTTCACATACAACAATGTCGGTGCGTGTCACGTCAAGGTTCGTTACTTTCAACAGTCATCAATAATTTCGAATGATTTAAAAATAACTTAAAAAAAAAAAAAATCCATTCCCTGAAGTGAAGCTTATTACGGCTAACTTGGACTTGTCGTAAACTTAACAATCACATTTCAGATGAGAATTACGTGTTAAGTCTGACATTTTAAATGGATGGGTTTCATGTAAAAATGTGATCAATTTTGTTATAATGTCACAAGAGAGGTTTTAATGTGACCAGTTAAACTTTGTCATAGTTAAAATTTCATTTGCAAATTGTTATGTTGCACAAGTTTCATATTTTATAGTAAGGACGTTTAGTTTTTTTCCCCCTCCAAGTTGTAATGGATTTGACATCTGGTGCTCTCAACATGAGCCAATAAGTTAATATGACAAGTTTTATGACATATAGCGATGTCATGCAATTTAATTGATTCAATTTCACATTTCAACGTGCTAAGTTATGACATTGAAATCTGATCAGTATGACTTTCGGGAAAACAAATAAAGCTCCTCCTGGTTCACATTGTTTTAAGTTCATCACAATGCACTTTTACATAGTTTCGTTGATCTCATGTGACAGTACAGAGGCCTTAATTCATCATTCTATCATAAAAATAAGCATGATGAAGCTATTTTTTTGGCCACACAATAGCAGTAGTGATGAATGCTTGTCTCTCAGCATTCAAGCGACAAGCTGTAATGCCAGAGAATGTTCCTCAAAGCAAATAATTGGTGACGTCTGGGGCCAGTCTGTCGGCTTCCCAAAACATTGTGTTGGCAGTACACAACATTCAGCTTTCAATACGGTTGCTGTAAAATTAACATCGTTGGCTTCCAATGACGTCTCCCGACACAAAGACATGGGCTAATTGGAAAATTGATTTTAAACATTCAAAAAAGCACAGAGAGGGAATTTCCAACTCCGTCCTCGGTGGGGAATTCCAATGAGTGTGAAATAGCAATAGTTATACTTGAGTAGATATATAGGTACTTCTCTGTTCAAAGCGGAAGTACTGAGTCAACTGTTGCACAATACTGAGGCATAAGTTAAAAAAAGATGAAAAAAATTCTGTATCACGCAACACAGTTTCGCTTTGTGTATTCCCAATCAACCCTCAGAAGAATCAGCCATCAAAGCGTTTACCAGCTGTTACATCATTCTCGCAACTCCTTCAACACTGAAACCTCTCACCACTTTTTTTTTGCCCTCACAAATAGCTCCTATGTCAAAAAGAAGCTTTGCACAAATATGGTCCATTTCGCATATTTTTTTCAAGTCATTACTATTGGTCAGGGGTGTCAGTAGGATCAACAAAAAAAACTTTACTATATATGGTCTTTTTTTTGGAACAAATTAATGACTTACTATACAATTAAAAAAATAGCTTTACTATAAATATTATTTTTTCTGGATAAAAATAGACTTACTATACATGGCCATTATTAAAACAAATAAAAGCCTTATGAAATATGGTCTTTTTTTAAAAGAAAAAAAGCCTTGCTATACAGTGTCATTTTTAACAAATAAAAGCCTTAATATACATTGCCTTACGACATGTTTTTTTTCTTTTGAGAAAAACAGCCTCACTATACATGGTCATTTTTTGAACAAATAAAAGCCTTGCTATACATGGTCAAAGCCTCACATATCTGAGACCCTTGAAAAACAGCTTGGAGAAGGTGCTCGTGACCACAGTTCTTAACTTTATTGATGTTTTAAGGCTTTTGGTCTGGTCAGAGGTATATTGGATTGGAGTGGATTGGATTGGATTGGATAACTTTATTCATCCCGTATTCGGGAAATTTCATTGTGACAGTAGCAAGAAAAGGCATAGTTATAAGTTAGACAGTACAGTCGCAAAGGCTGCAGAACAACAAAGCAAAAGCAAAAAGTACAAAGCAAATCAAAGTAAACTGGAACTACACACAGGAAGTCTTCCACAAGATGGGGAACTTCTGCAGACTGTGTTGCGCCAATACACTAAAACTGTACCATTAAAATGAATTTAAAAGTAATTAGCAATGATCATTTTCCATTAAAAACGGTCACTCCCCACCAATATGAACTCATTTACTGCCATCGACAGCAATGGACATCTTATCAACTTTGGCCTGGACTGGATGTCCATCAAAAAGCTATAAACTGGTAACCCTTGTTTAACGTTTGTACTTCCAAGGTCAAGAGCAAACAAAAAATGACACGAACGATAAGTACATACACACCAACTAATACAAATACATGCAAATATTGTACAGGAAAAAAAATACTACTTCCGCAAAGCTAGGCAGAATTTACCCTTTTTATCTCTAAGCACTTTGCAAGGCACCGAGAAGATGGCTCGACTTAGACGCCGCGTCCCATGTGTTTCCATTCGATACGCCTTGTTCATGATATATCTCTCTTGTCCTGCTGTGATGCTTATTTAAAAGGAGAGCCATGGATTTTCTCCCCCCGTGCAACATAATGGCAAATCAATACGCCGGCCAAACAGAAAGCCGGGCTGCGCTTTTCATTTCATAAAAAAGATTGGAGGTGGAATTGAACCCAAATCTCGACTGGACGAAACACAAATGCAGAAAAAAAATGAAATTTCTGTTCTTTTTCTATGGGAAATTCACATTGAATTTCATTTCTGCTAATTTTTCGTGACTATCGCTAGTAGACGTCCAATCCACTTGAAGTGGGAGGGTTGGCAGACCTGCCAAATCCAAATGGATTGGACCTCTATCGTTTCCATTGGCAGCTACAGCTTCCCACAAAGGGAAGACTGTCATGTCGCACCTTTGGGACCATGGGAGCTGACATCAGCCATTGGACACTTTAATCGGCTTTGAAACTGATTTTGTTGTCCGGAACAAAGTGACAATGGAAATGCATGCCAAGCAAACTCAATGTATTGATTTGTTTATGGCAGCATTATTGTAACCTGTTTAAAAATGCTTTCAAATGATTGTTTAACTTAACTTACATTTTCTTTCCAACTCAAAATCAACACAAATCTCGTCAAAATGTGAGTTAGCTTAACATTGAATATCAGTGAGTTTCTGGTAACACTTTTTAAACTCATAAGCATTATATTGAGCATGTTTATGACACATCATTAAGTGTCCTAATCTTCAATCGTTCCCAAACCATGTCAAATTTGTGATAAACAATGATATAATTTACATGACAGGTGTCATGTCATGATTATAAAATAAAGTGCAACCATTTTGCATCGAAATATTAAATTCATCAAGTACTGTAACATCACATCACGTGATATTGACGGCAAAAGATTTCTAGTAGTAATCATTTCTATTAAAAATGTCAGCAAATGAGTAAATGTCAAAATTATCTTGTTTTAATATCTAGTCTAGTTATAATATGGAGAAACACAAATGTACATTAAAAAGCATTTCTTGGGTAATTAAATCAAAATTTATTGGTATAACCAACAAATGTTTAGGGCAGGAAAGTCTTTTAAATGAAACGTCATAATTATGCAAGCAGATCAATGTGCATGACACAGATGAAAAAAAAGGAACTTTTTACAAAACATCTTCCCCGTGGATGCAATTGGACCAGGTCTTTCATAATTATACGTAAATGTTGCTCAACCAAAAAAAAGAAGATGTAACTCAAAAATATTTTGGGGCATAGTTAAAATGTTGTAAAACGTGACCAATGATCTCATCTTGTGTTTATATTTCCCCAAAACGTTATTTTAGGAGGAATTTAAAAAGCAAGTGAAGTTTTCATTTATCACCTAAAACACCATTACCTAAGATTCTTACAATAATTGCAGTCAAATTGTAATTTATCAATTGACTACTGTAGTTTTCTTAAGTATTAGTAATAGGCACTCCACTAGTTTTCCACCCGTCATTCTGTCAGAAAATTTTGCCTGTTTGACTTGTCTCACATTTAAAAACAAGCTTGTTTTGGAATATCTGCTCACCTGTGTTGCTTGAAGACAAGGTCCCTATGGTGTGTATACACATAACACACGTGTGTGTGTGTATGTGTGCGTTTCACCATGGCAAAGTAAAACACACGTCATGTTCCAATCACGCGGGAGCTTTTCCACGGCTGCCTCTCAGTCGTCAAGGAGGGAAAGATGGCGGAAACCTGACATCATAGAAAGCACAGCAGTTCAGATTAAAGACACGGTAAAAAAAAAAGATGTCTAAATAGAGCAAGGTGTCCCGATGGGTTTGCTTTGTATTGCTGCTGTCGTTATCAGTGACTCAGAGAAGGGTGAGTCATGCCAGTGGTGAAGTGCTCGGTTTTTAAATTATTATTAATATTGTACAAGTAGAGGCCGAGTTATGACTACAAACATGAATTTTGAGTCAATGTTATTGTTTTGGCATGAGCAATTTACTGGTTCATATTTTTATCATGATGTAAGTTTAGCCTTTACAGTGCACATATGCACAATTAGTGTAGAATTTCTTAGCCTACTAGATAGTATTAGTTAAATATTATAATTTAACCCTACATTGGACAGCGGTCACCTTTCAAATCCCACTATCACAGGTTTCTACACACTGAGAAATGATAGAATGATGTCAATGAGTCTTCACAATGAAATTTGAAGACTCACAGATCCATAACCAATGTGAATTGTGGAATAAAAATAATTCATGAAATGGGTTGCCTCTGCATAGATGAAACCCATGACATACTCAAAGGCATGGATTCCAGCATAGGACATATGATGACTCCACTCTATCCAATTCAGTAAAGTACCCACTAAACTGATAGTGAGACTCTAAATAAAATGATTCATGGATTCATATAAGATCGATTCAAAATGTATTTTAAGGGCATCCACGAAAAACAAGGCTCAAATGACAGCATTTCATCCCAGAGAAATTCTACTTGTCATTAAAACATACCAAAATGTAGCCAGATTTCTTGTGCGCACACACCTGCACAGGTGTGTTTAACAGCACAGGCAGAAGGTGTGTGTGCACGTGTGATGTTAATCTAACACGTCGCTGCCAGAAAATGACAAAAAAAACAGCGCTCACACTTTTGCTAGCTTCCTGGGAGTTGTCACCTTTGGGATGTGTGTCCTTAGGTGTGTACATATAAAGACACACATTGTCTACTTTAGCCTTTTTGTTGCTTGAGAGTGTCAAACCTGAGGCAGGGGGGCCACAATTGGCACGCAACAACGTTTTTTTGTGGCAATATTTTACATGTTAGTGTTAGACGTCCAATCCAGGTGATTCGAGATTAAAATATATCGTAACAAGGCTTTTTCTGAAAAACCTCAATAAAAATATGAAGATATACCAAACTGGATGCAACAGAATGAGTGATATTAATAGAGAAAACAGTGATATACAATAAAAGGTGTCATTTATACATAGCATTCATCCTTACAGAGGTTGAAATCAAATGACTCAAGATTTATGAATGGTCTATTTGAGATAATGAAAATGAATGGCGTGTCCGCCAGGGTCAGCATACGAGACCCCGAGGAGTCAGACGGCACTTGTCTTCACGTTATTGATCGAAACGGCAAAAAGAACGATTGCGCGGCGTGG
Source organism: Stigmatopora argus (assembly GCF_051989625.1). Lineage (NCBI taxonomy): Eukaryota > Metazoa > Chordata > Actinopteri > Syngnathiformes > Syngnathidae > Stigmatopora > Stigmatopora argus. The sequence continues at coordinate 9,933,392 of NC_135400.1, forward strand.
ATTATTGACAACCTCTGGCTCAAACACTGTAATTAAAGAGTCCCCCGTGTGTGATGTGGGGTCACGACGATGGCTATCAGCGATAAACACGATACGGACGGGTGTCTTGTATCAGTGGGGAGGCGCCTTTCGGCATTGTGATTGGTTAATCCATAGGCCTTGTTTGCTTTTAGTGTACTATAAGCAATTTTTTTCAGCTTGTTTTGTCTTTTAAAGCAATAAAGAGTAGACTCTTCGTTTACTAGAAGAAAAACATTTTCTACTTTTCCACTTTCTTTAGTCATATGCAGTAGCAAAATTGGTCAGGTCGACTCCAAAAAAAAATAGCTTGCTTCAACGTAGAAAACAACAAACGTTGATTTACAGTATATAATGAACTCTAGATGTCTAATCCATTTGAACTGGGAGGGATGGCAGCAAAGGATGAGCATATAATATGCTTGGGTAAAAAAAAGTTGACGGTAGTATTCTCCATTTTTTTTTTTAAACTTCATGGTTGTAAAAAACATTACTTTTATACTGTGATCAATGTGTAACTGTTTTTAATGGTAGTGGTGACCTCATGTTGCCCCTTTTCTTAACCTCCGCATATTTGAACTCAAACCATTATTTTGGTAGTCAAACGTGCTGACTACTGAGCTGCGACAGACAGGATGATGCATCTGCTGCGTGTGTAGAAAATTAAGAAAATACTACTCTTTACAGTTATTTGCTGTAAAACAGCAGCTAATATGATGTTCTTCTTAAGGTAGTTTGTCAATTAATTTGTCCTTTTTTTGTCCACAAGTTAATCTGTTCGCATTCGCGTGCAATTGAATAGTTCCGTCAGCCATGAGCAGCAGCCGACTCCATTTAGTGAACATTTCCGGACACTAGTTGTTGTGGGTTGAGTTATATACGTCGCGTTTCATGACAAGCTCACACATGTGGCATAAGAAAATCCTAATGGCTTCTCCCCACACAGCCTGCCGGCCATATTTTCCATTCTGGAGTGCTTTTGCTACAAGCGAGCTGGGAATCTTCTCCATGAATATTAATGCGTGCTACGGGGGAGGGAGGATCCTCCAAATCCTCTGCAGATAAAACTGAGAGGGTACCAGGGATGATTACACGCTCGCAAATTTCATTTTTCCCCCCCTGGTGAATCTTAATGGCAATCGTCGCCCTCAGCCCATCCAGATGTAAAGAATGCACTTTAACACGTCAATTTTTTTTTGTTTTTTTACAAAGGGGGCGCCTTGTCAAAGTCTTTGTGAGGGTAATGCACCGTATGTATCACTGTCATTTAAACGCAGCGTGGGACAATGGAGGGCAGCGCGAGATGGATGACGCCCAGTGTCAAGATGGGAAGCGTGCGCCTTCTCCAAATGTGCGTGAAGGGAGAGGTCAGCCTTCAAAGTGCCCGTGGGGGGGAAATTTAGACATGTGCCAGACGTGGAAACATGATCTATAATGCATTTAGGGGAAGACGTATGGGCTTTTGATGTTGTTTTTAAATTCAAACCCAAACAAAGTTAGGCCTCAGGGCTCAACACTTGAACCACTTTATTTCTGTGAATGCAAATGTCATGAAACCTCCCAGAGGGTGGATATTTGTTGTTGTTTTTTTATTTAATATTTGGAAAAATCTAGGGTACTCACAATGGATGAGTGGTTAAGGCATTGCACTTGAAATCCAATGGGTTTTCCCCACACAGGTTTGAATCCTGTCTGTGATGCTTTTCCATGCTGGTCCTTGAGGGCCCCTCTCCAGTCAATTTTCCATGTCTTCCTCCACCAACACACCTGAATAAAATAATCAGGATCATGAGCAAGCTCCTGGATAGCTTGCTGATTAGTTGATCATTTGATTCAGGTGTGCTGGTGGAGGGAGACATGAAACACAGACTGGATAGGGGCCCTCGAGGACCGGGGTTGGAGACCCCTGCTCTAAAGTGTTGCTAGGGCTAGGGTTCAGGTGTGACTGTGTAAGTGTGTAGTTGTAAGTCTCCATGTGGGCATAATTTGCTGGTTACCAATTTAGGGTATACCTGGCTAACTGACCAACATTTGGAAGATGTGAACACAGTCACAGTGGCCGAGAGGTTAAGGCGTTGGACTCGAAATCCAATGGGGTTTCCCCGCACAGGTTCGAATCCTGTCGGTGACGTTTTCACGCAATGGTTTTAAATGTGAAATTGTCTCTGGATGTTAGTATGTCTGTGTGTAGTATTTGTTAGTATCCTCCTTGCCATCCTGTTTCAAACTGAACTTCCACTTGAAATGATGTCACTGTTCACTGTACGTGTGGAGTACGACGGACTACCTAGAGTCCAATCTCTTAATGCCATCAATATGTAAGCACTTTACATCTGGAATGGCCTTTTTCATGTGACTGTTTATTTGAAGGAACCAGGTTGTGCCCTCATATGGACAGAGCGGGCCCCCCTCCCCACTCCATTGCACATACATGGCCAAAATGTCGGCCAAAGCTTCTGCAAACATTTGCCTGCGCCCCAGCTGACCTCTCGGCGTGGAACGCACTCCAGCGAGCGCGCCGGAGTGCCGAGTCTCCCGCCGCCCAGCTCCGTCTTTCACATGTAAATGAGACTTTAATCTGCACTGCTCTAATAGACAACCATGGCAACAGCGGCAGGCCTAATGAGGATGAGGTGCATGTTCAAATGTGGACACATGCACCCGCCACTCAAGGCGGCAACAGTTTAAATACGGGAAAATACCATCAGGAGAGTGCACGTGCTTAACGTGCCTATAAGAATTTTGACAAAATACTCAAAACCTAGTGCCCAGTTATAGGGATTCAGGGCGGTACATTGCAAAGGGTGTACATTAAGCTGAAGACTTGTTTATTGATATTGGCAATGAAAAAGTAGCGCAAATTAAAGTATCAATTTTTAGAAAAAAAATCTGATTTTTTTTCCATCATTCAGTGCCATTACATTTCACTCAAAATGAATTGGCATCCAAAATGTTAACAGTAAAGATAATATGGTTTAATTCCTAAGAAATTCACACATGTATGTTTGTGTACTTTCTACTATTTAAAAAATTCAAAATGTCCACTTTCAAAAAGGTTATTGATGCAACAGAGCATATCATGTCATAAAACTGCTAGGAAACCACATCTTCCGAACAGGAAACGCAAACAAGCACATCGACCTGAAACACTTGACACTCTTCTCGCGTTTTGTCACGCTAAAACCACGTGTGTAGCTTGACAGTACACCAAGCAGTTTTGGGGCGAATCCCTTCACAATGACAGCCGCTAAACCTTCATTGTGCTTTTATGTGCCTGACATGTGAATGTGCATGTGACACGTGTTTGCTTGAAATAATTGTCGTGCAAACATACCAAATGAAGGGGGAAATCCCTTAAACATGGTATTCTCGAAATGAACTCCACAGCAAGTGATCGCTGCCTATCTTCCCAGCCACAGTGGATTGAACGTCTACCACCATTAAACGGGAACGGAGACCCCACGCCCTATCTCCGCCGTCACCATCTTTCGACGCCACTCCTTGTAATTATTCCATGTACACAGCCAACTCTTGCACCGAGATCTCTTGCTACACGAGTGTAATTAGCAATTAAAGAGTCATATAGCTCTGAAAACATCCCCCTTCGGGACCTGGCGTGGCAAGGCGGGGGCGTTCAAGTCGGTAAATAAGCAAATGAAAAAAATCCCCAAAAAGGAACCGATGTTATAATGAGCAAAAATGAAACAGCACAAGGTTTTAACACCGCAACACAGTCACGGCACACGTGCTGCACTCTTGTTTTCACCCCGAGGCCCAACACAATTAACACTCTGCCAACTAGCAGCGTGCGAAGATACAAGCAGCTTTCATGTGTTTAATAATTCAAACAAATATTACCGTCACACAAAACACATGTTTTGCCATCATAATCAGCGCGTCATTATTTCTCCGTCCTAATTAATTCAGGCCCGAGCGATGAGGGATTGGACGCGCACTGCAGTAGTGAAATCTCCCTAAATGGGATGTCCCAATGCAAATCAATGACATTTGGACATGTTTAATGTATCATTAATTCAATTCCACCCCCTTCCCCGCCACGAGAAACAATAATGTAATAAAAGCACAAAGGCGTTGAATTTACGGCCTTCTGTCGGCACGCCGGTGAAATATAAGTGGACAATAGCATTGCGATTTCTTCCCGCGGCCTCGCGGGGCTGGTCGGAATCGGAATGTGCGGGGCCGGTGGCGTCAAAACAACGTTAGGTAACCAGAGGAGGGGAAAAAAATCAAAAGCGGCCACTTAAAATAAAACAAAAAGAGGGAAGAATTTATCTCAGCGGAATGCAAAAGCGACACACCTTTTTGTGGTGTGCGAAACTATCTGAAACATGCTTTTCAGATCATCTCGACAAACCGTAAAAAAAATAATCAATAAAAAACAATAGGTCAGCGCACCCAATTCTCACGTGGAGGTGAAAAGATGCACAATGTAACTCGGAGGAGTGCAAATCTCCCTTCTTAATCCAGAAATCGGTAGCGAGTGGGAACGAGGGATTTAGGGACGTCAGCGCTAAGCTGCTGGATGGTGGAAGGGGGGGGGTATACAGACACTGGCGAGAAGGCGTTGGCTGTGAATGTCGGGCGGCCATTTTGAGAAGGCGCATCTTAAAATGTCTTCAAAGATTCAAGAGTGAGTTGAGATAGGAGGGATTCCAATTTGGTAGATTTTGGGGTGTCTGATTTGTGAGTGTAAATTTGAGATTTCAGCTCTAAATGGTGGAAACTTATTATTTCATAGAAGAAAAAGGGGTTTCAAGCTGGTTTACGTGATGCGCATTGGCGTTTACGGTTAAATAAAATATAAAAGAAAATTCAGCATGATGCATCTTAATGTGAAATTCAGTGGTCAATGGCAGCCAATGAGTAAAAGACAGAAATTGAACATACCATGCTTTACTTTGTAATGTTATGCATGTTATATTGTGTCTACATTTCATGTTAAAAGGCCAAAATGTTACCAAAGTTATGCTCTCTAATGACCTGAAACATAATAAGAAACCTTATTAGTCAATGTGAAATGTCAAGTTCTAATCCGATACATTTTGCAAATGACTTAGTGTTATGTTTCAATGTGACAATTAGATAAGTTGCACATGGCCATAAACAAGCCTGTAGTTGCCCGTCTGTTAGACTCATAGACCCCCTTGCACCAAAACCCTGTACTTGAGCAGTCCTGAAAAACTGCATTTGATTGACAGTTGAGTGGGCATAACTTCGTCACATTTAGCAGGCGTTAAAAAGCGGATACAGCGGCTTTACATTTATCCTTTTTGAAGCCCATTTTTCCAAAATGAGGCATTTTTGTGACTTATTCAAAGATGGCAGGGGTGTTCAAAACACCTTTCTCCTTCCCGTGTCAAACAAATGCTATATTTATTTTATGGGGGCTTCAATGAATTGGCAGAAAAGGGGGGGCAAAGGATAGTGACATGCATAAGACATGAGTTGCGGACGGCATGCGAGTGGGCCGCGGTGCTATTCATAGACCCCGCTGATAGCAGCTCGGCTTGTCTGGGAGTGCCGGATTGCAGGGAGGGGGGAGGACGGGGGGATGCGCAGACGAAGAGACAAAGGAGGGAGGCTGCGGGCTGCAGGGGAATTCACCTGTGGCGACGAAATCAGACACGGCGTTTACTAAGGCATCATTAGGGCACATAAACACACATTACGTGTCAGACACGTATGGCTTATCACGTGATTGTGGACGACAGTGATTCCGACGGTGGGGGGTTGCCGCAAAAAAGGCTGATGGAGTCAGACAGGAACAAGCAAAACAAACATGCCACATGCATGGGAAAGAGAGACTCTCAAGGGAACACAGGAGCTTTGTCTTCTCAAGTTCACTTTCATGATAAACAAAGAGAATTACGGCTTGTGGAAGGAGAAAACTGGCACAGTCTTCTCTATCTTAATTGGAAGAGAGGAGAGCGCTGGAAAAAAAGGGAGCAGCGATTGTTTCATCACTCGGTTATTCATTTTAGCTGGGAAAGAGTACCATGAAAAAATGAAGGAAATGCATTATATTGCATGGATGCAATATTATACGTTGTTTTAGTCGATGGAATGTCGATCTAAATGTAGTTATGATAAGTGCTGCCCCTCCTTTGTTTTGTCTCAGGCGGTATGAATGCATGTTCATCGTCTTAATATTATTTTGAGACCACATTTTAACGTTGGAAAACATGAAAGATGTAAACGGGGGGAGAACAATAAAAGCAGAAAATGGTTTAAAACATAAAGAATCATATTTAGATCTTAAGATGGAGTTAAAGTTAAAGAAACAGTTATTTTCTATAACTTTATATAAAGTTAAAACTTTAACTCTGTTAAAACTAAATAATAATAATAATAATAGTCGGACATAGGCTTTGTCATCATCATTGCCTCGACAAAACCCTAATTGTCATCATACCCAGAAACTGTGTATGACAAAATTGGTAATTGGTAAGGTGTCTGTAATCATAAATGGCACTGAAAGAGTTCATAATAATAATAATAATCATGATCCATAATGTCATGTCCACATAAGTGATAGCTAAAGAGTCAACACTTTGACTCAGTTTTCAATGTTAAAGATTTGCTGGTATTTCCAGTAGTAGCGTTGTTTAGAGATAAAGCAAAAAAATATTAGAGTTACAGTATTTACAGTATAATTACAGTATTAAGTTAGAGTAAACTTGGAATTTAATTCATTTTCAAGCTTGAACTTACGCGTATTTCTCTCTGACGGCACCAATTTCAAATTTACAACTACAATTGCCATTGGAGTGAACGATTATATTTTCGTGCCATTAGACACCTAAATCCCTTTCAACCGATTTCTGCCACTTATGGGGATAGTCGTCCAAATCCCTTTGAGGTCATCGGTTGCCACTGACGGATTTGCTGTCAGTCCTCCCGGTCAAAAAGGACACGACGTCCATCGCCATCAATGACTTCACTTGGAGTATTACGCAAGTGTGTTATTGCTGGCTTCCCATTACTCAGCAAAAGGCCCTTCTTCTTGACGGTGGACTTTGGTCTTATCCCCTCGGCGCTCTCGTCCCGGTGAAACCTTAGAATCGCCCGTTAGAATTTTAAGCCGCATGCGGGAATCGAACCCGGCCCACCACAAAGACTGAGTCCTTCACCCCGCCGCCGGGTAAAAGGCGCTTATTGTTGCCACTTTCCAAACAGTGCGTCTTTGAAAAGCCAACAGTAGAAGCGGAAGTGTACTTCCAAAGAGTTGTGCCAGCCGTGCCAGGAAATTTCTAGCTCTACTGCATTCCTCCAGCCCAAACAAAGCTGTTGCTGTTCAGCACATTGCAACAGATACCAGCTCGCCTTTGCAGCTTCTTTTTTCTCACCACTTCAAATGGCAACTCCCATCTCTCGGGCCCTGGCTGTGTGACTTAAGACACGGATAGTTCATGGCGAACACATATCACACCAAGTGCAACGTGAAGAAGGAAATGCAACATTGAAGGGTCTGCTCATTAACAAGAAAGATGCCCTTAAGTAAGGATTTGCCAAGTACGCCTGCATGTTTTTCCTCGGACGATTTGCGCATCCCTTCTTTCCTCGTATCTCCTGACCCAGACGTGGTCCTCTCCCCCTCGCCGGATTCCTGCGTCAAGCAGGAATGTACGCCCCGAACCGCAATTAACATTTCATCGCCGTAGTGCCCGCCCACGTGCAAACACACAACTAAGCGAGGAGCTTAATGACGCCGTTTTTATGAAGGGCAAATATTTACACCAGGAAGGGCGGATCATCGGACTGGCCTTTTACTGTCAAGACGCCTCGGCACTATAGGCTATAGCTGCTGTATACACAGCAAGCGTCAGTAGCGCGTGGAGAAAGAAAACAACAAGGAGAATTGGGGGTGGGAGGGGGTACTTAAGGTAGAATCCAATATTTTCTGCAGCGATAGGTAGCAAATTCGCTTGAAAAATAAAAAAGAAGGTACAAGACAAGCACAAAGAAAGAGGAGCAGCAATGCACTCATCCTCCCATTTCCCCAAAGAATATCCCTCCCTACTGCTGCCCCCAGCAGAGAGGACACACACACACACATACACATACACATACACATACACACACGTATCACACACATCCAACCCAGCTGTCTGGATGGGGGAGGGGTATGCTGGGATGCAGCGATAGAGCATAAAGGAACGAGGGAAAGGAAAAGGACGCTTTAGAACAGAAAATACCGTGCGTGTACAAACACACGTGCAATATAATTGGCTAAAGGGGTTTATGGGTAGCTCGTGCTTCTCTGAAGAGGAGCAGGCAAAATGTCCACACAATAAAACTGGGATAGGAAACACAAACACATGGACGACCACCTGACTCAGCAGCGTGCCCTCCATCACTATTCATCACCTCTTCAGCTCACACACACAGACACACACTTGCACACACATACACACACACACACATTCCGATAAAGCCCCCTACAGAGGAATAATTGGAAAGTCAATAACACACTGCAGAATGCTGTATGAACGGAAACACACAGCACACACACACACACACACACACACGCACACACACACACACACGCATATGCACACATACACACACACATGCACACACACACGCACACAGACAACTCAACAAACAGGCTGACATGCCATATTTTTGATAGTTGGCTAATTACTGAATATTTTTTGGGACGAGTCAATAAATTGGCACATACAAAAAGAAAACAAAATCATTATTTACGGTTAAATTAATCAGGTGTTAATATTTTAGCTGCATATATAGAATCCAAAAGTGGAAGTTTTGGGGTGTCATTTTGTAACTATTATTGTTTGCCAAAGCTAGAAGAGATGTTTGCAAATATTTGATATAAATGCTTAAAAAAAGATTTGCAGTTTTTAGGAAAACAATCTCCCTCGACAATCAATTCTCAATAGATTTAACTATTACCATTCATCAATTAATGGTGACAGCTTTGCTACTGTACAACTTCTGTAATGATTTTAGCACTTGTTTTAAAACAAACAACTTCAAATTATGAAATAACTGTAGAAATACCAGAAGAACTGAAAATAGAAAATAGAACCAAGTATACGTTAACTCAATGTATTTCTATCTCTCAACTTTTGCTTCTGTAAATTACATTTTAAAAGCCCTGTGAGCTTGCATCCAATATTATGTAAAATTATGAACTTAAAATTTACATAAACTGTAAGTTAATATAAATGATTTTAAAGACCTCATTAACTAGCATTGATTATAAGAGACATCCTATCGGGTCTCTTTTTACCTCCCCTGCTGTGAATTAAAATTAATTTGCCTATTAATTTGAACTGGAAGGGGGAGGCCCTCCCAATAAAAATGGATCGACCAATGAGTAAAATAAGTTATTCCTTTCTATAAATTATGTCATAAAGGTCTTAATCATAGCTAATGCATGATCAAAAACAACAATATTTCATGAAACGCTTCTTTCAATCCAGCATGACTGCCATTTTTGTTTACCACTATGCTTAAGGCATATTTACGCTGACACACATGTAATCTAATTACAGTCCTGGCAGACGTACTTCAATGCCTAGGAAAAAATCTACATTGTTATTATCATAATGTTCCTTTGCTGCCAACCCGACTGCTTCAAAAGGATAGGACGCACGCCTAGATGCGCGTTAGATGTCCAATCCTTTTTGAATTCTAATTCCTTTTGTATTTTGCCATTGTGGCATTAAACGCCGGCGTCAAACCCTTCCCAAAAAAACGCAATCTTTCCGTTTCCCGTCCGTCATCTGCTCACACGCTGCTGGGAACGAGACGACAGGCACGCACAACTGCCGACTTCCTTATAAGGCAATTATCGCTCCCTCCCTCCGTCTCTCCGTCTCGCTTTCGGCGGTGTGGGGGGGAGGGATGAGTGCTTTCAATTATGAGCAACAAAGACCAAATTAGGCACCTGGCAATTCCAATATGGCCTCTTTGTCTGCGTCAAGTAGACGGGATGCGTTCGGGCTTCTTCGCGGCGCACGCGCACACGGTGGAAACGTACCGCCGCGTTACCCAGGCGTGTAGATCTTCTCTCTAATGAGGCCTGGCAGTTTGCAGCTGCACTGTCGTGCCCCCCCCCCCCCCCCCCCCCCGAGGCTTTTGTCACTTATGCGGCTCCTCCGCTGCACGATAGCGGCTCCTCGGGGTCTCGCTGGTCCACTCGGACACAAACATCGAGAGCCAGAGCGACGAAATGTCGATAATATGCAGCTTCTGTGCGATCGCCACGCGAGGACACGTTAAGTATCGGGTACAGCCACGACTGATCGGCAGAAAATTGCAGGGCGCTTAAGCGCCTTTCAGACATGCCCTGAAATCCAGTAATGTAATGGCGTGTTTAAGCGGAAGGACGTGCCAGTTCACTTTAGTCTGACACTACACGGTAATTTACCGCCTAGGTATTGACTCACAATTTCAGATCAATTGCTTGTTTTGTGAGCGGCTCGGCGGACGAGTGGTTAGCGCGTCGGCCTAATACTGCTGGGGTCGAGGGTTCGAACCCAGGTTGGTTCTCACTGTGTGGCGTTTTGGTAAGCAAAGCCTTAAAATAGTTCATGCCTGGTCAAAACACCTGTCGATCATGAGCAGATGAACTACTGTCCACGGCGATGAAATGGAATTGTACAAAAACTGAAGCAACAAAATCCAAAAATCCAATGAAGCAGTTTCAGAAAAAGCCTAATCATCCCCTCAAAATTATACCGCATCCCTAAAGTCCAATGAACTAAACCTTGTTCAGAAAAAAGCCAAAAGAACTACATTTCATACCACATAGATATGGTTTCACAGCGATAAAATAGCATGCATTAAATAAATAAACCAACAAGCAACATCCCTTTACAGGGACGGTAGCCATTTTGTAATTTCAATCACCTCTTCATCAAAGAGCCATCACCTGGAATTTTCATGCCTATTTTTTTGTATTCTCTCGATTGCTGCCTGCCCTCCTTTTTCAAATGCATTGGACGCCTACCACCGCCAAGTGCGCCAATTCTACTCATGCAACACAAGGCTCTTCTCCGTCTCCATATTTGGCGCCCTCTAATCCCCTGAGCCGCTCAGTGGAAGAGTGCTGACTTTGGCCTTTTTTCCAATCGACGGCCTACCCCCCCTTCCTCAATCCGTCCGGCTGCGGGTCTGGGGGAATAATCCTGGATTAGGAGGTCCCCCCGCAGAGCCCCCCGCCGCAGCCTGAGGCGCCGCGTTATTCATACGGCCAGAGAACACGAGGGCCCCGTCCAAAAAGAGGCAAGCGGCGCACGATTAGGCTTGAATTGCGTCGGAGTGCGTCTTGTCGCCCTGAGGGGAGCCATGGAGGCACATAATGCTAAAGAGGGATAATGCTACACGGGGCTGCCGATAGTACATGCGCTTTTTATAGGAGATCCTCAGAGAGACACTTTGTGAAGGCTCCATACTCTAATTGGTGTAGCCTAGCTATTGTTTTAATGAGAAGCCGTCATGTGTGTTCCCACCTGAAAACAAAAAGCACTGTTGGCTACACTTGAAATAAGCGCCAAAATCGACACATTGATGGAATTTGGGTCTTGTGAGCAAACATGGGGGAAAAATAGCATTTCCTTTTGAAGGATGGCTGCAGTGGATCAGAAAGCCTGGCTCCAAAAGGTAAAGATAATATGAAACACTAGTATATTTGGAAAAGAAATGTATAAGCAGAAATTCAACTTTCAACTAGAAATATATTAGATTTTCTTCATAAAAGACTACTACTAAATCACTAAACACTAAATTTTATGAGCAAATGTAGATTTTTCCCATGGAATTACTACAAGGACAAAACAATAGATGCAAACATAAATATTTAACCCTTACATTTGACATATCACAATATAAAGTAGTACTATATACATAACATGATTATTTTTACCCCAGTATCACTACAATGTACTATAGTACCACTACACATATTTAACAAAAATACTGCAGCCATCCATATAAACATGACCTCCAAACCTGGCACTTTAGATTTAACATGTAATAATCAAAAAGATAACAGGTAATCATAAAAAAACACAACATTAGATTAGATTAAATTTTATTTATCCTGTTTAATCTAATCTAATGTTGTGTTTTTTTATGATTAAATTCTAACATACTATCTTTTACCATAAAAATGTCCCTTTTAACTTTCAGATCACAACATAAACCTACAAATCTCCTTCCATTGAAAAATCAACAATATTTTGCCATCAAAACACTATATTAAATGACCTTATTATACATTAGATCTCCATGGGAAAAAAAAATATAGTCAAGCATCCATGGCATGCAATAAACAAGGTATCATACATTATAACGCTAATAGTAAATGATAAATATCTGAACTAAATATGAAACGTGAGCTTCCATATCTTTAAATGGCCACACATGGTCATGATATAGTAAGTAATCAAGTATATGATGGCTGACATTATTGGTCACTAGTCAAAATAAACTAAAAAAGATATGGAAGCAACGCTCGCCTCTTCAACACAGACACATTAATTTACCTGTTTGGTGGCAGGGGACTCAAACTTGCGTCATCAAGCAACATCTCACTAGGGAGCCGTAATGTGTGTCCGCCTCATTAATGGTTGTCATGATGACTCATAACCTAGAAAAGATGACTTATGCAACATTAAACCTAGTAGTGGGCGATCGTTAAGAACCTAAACATGTTGACAATCTCATAAAGCCGAACGATCGTAAATCCTCCAGAACTGGGGTCAGGAACATACGGCTCGCGAGCCATATCCGGCTCTTTATGAGCGCATCTGGCTCTTGGCCGACTGCAACTTTAATGACGTGTGTTTAGTTTTATGTTACAAAAGCGTGGTTTTGTTGTTCTTTGCCTTTTACATTCATTAGACATTTTCATAAAAAAATGAACTATTTAAATGAAAATATGTTTAGAAAGCTTATTTGGCTTAAGTGTTTTTTTGGGTTTTACATTTGAAATGTTTTATATGAGGAAATGGGTCAGTACAGGGAGGCCATTGGGTTACGATGTCCTCGATTTTAGAATTGAAATTCGACAACGTGGAAAATAACATCATAAAATCATGATTGGATTTTAATTTAAAAGAATGCGACGCGATCCTTTTGCTAATTAAACAGTATAAAACAAGTCATTTGCCGCCGTTGATGCCGATGGATTCGTCATTTATCGCCATCAACGGCACTGAAGCACAGTGGTCTTTTTTTAAAGACGACATTAATTAGTCATTCATTTTTATGGCGTCTCCTATCATAAAAAGTACAGTTTGGTGGCGTGTCATTTTAGTGCTGCTTCGGGGGCTCATTTCAGGTCATTAAAATGTGCTTATGGTTCGTCATTAGTCTTAATGGCAGCAGCATTATAGAAATTCGCTATTGCTGTACATGGATTGTAATTGACAGCAATCAATCCATTTTCTTTCAGTGCCATTGACGACCCTAGACGTCCAATCCTCTGACCGGGTCCTTTTGACCCAGTCAAAAAGGATTGGACGTCTACCCGACTACATTTACTTCCTCATTTTTTTGTGTTAAGATTTTTTTCCTGCATTTTATTCCAATGTAATTTTCTATATTTAGTGTTTTTGTATTCTTAGTATTGTTATGTACTTCTGTATTCCTCTAATATTTTGTGTTGTTGTGCCTGATAAAAGCAAATTCAGGCATCAATTGTATTTCTTTGTTTGCCTCAGGCAACCTCCCAAGAATATTAATGCAGAAAAAATAATCTCACTCAATCTGTTTTCCTTCAATTGATCTCATCACATCCGACCCACTTGCAATCTCCATTTCGCTCCCACGCAAACATGGCTCTCCAAGTGACGATCACGTATGACAGGAAATGTTTTCGCATCCATCTACCAAAATAAACGCGTGATGCTAATAGATTGACTCGCCTTTTTATCATAACAATTGCTTGTCGAAAACGTTTGGGAGGCACGTCAGCGCGACATCATCAAGTAAGGGAAATTGAAAACATTTCGGGCTTAAAAGTGCTGGTTGGGGAAGAAAATTGAAAATGATATGAACTAATTCAATGCCATTGGCGGCGACAGGCGTCCAATCCATTAGTACGGAAATGGCATTCGCCAAAACTAGGTAGCAATTTTGAATTGACAAGTAATTGATTAATCAACTATCAAAATAGTTGCCATTTTCCACATGAAGTTCATTTATACTGACTATTGACTGACCTTTGAACCCTCACTGATATATTTTATATATCCAATTTATGTATAAATGCCCCCAAATGAACAGGTGGTGACCCAAGCTCAACTAGAAGTGACCTCGAAATACCTCCAAATCAACAAGACGTGAAATGATATCTATATAAAGTGACCCTAAAATGCCTCCAAATCATTAAAGTCAATTAAAAGTGACCTGGAAATGACCCAAAATTAACAGCATGTAGCCAAATATCCTTAAGAAGTGACCCAGAAATGCCTTAAAACCAACCAGGATTGATTTACAGAAGTTAAATCACCCGCATGTGAGCATTCTACTCTCCCAAAAATCCATAATTATCAATTGATATTAAAGCTTTTGCAATGACTAATGATAATCACAGACTTTGACCGCAGGAAAAAGAAAGATCCAAACATTAGTATTCAAAATCTGTATAGTACTTTGATGTAAAAGCCTGCATTTACCCCCCTCTACAGACTTCATAATATACCCCTGTGCTTACAATGTGGGTATGTAAACAGTAATATTTCCCCCTTTTATGTGGTTAGGTCAACTTAAGCTCACACAGATGTACTCCATGTCGCAGCCTTTGCATGTGTGTGTTTTCAGGCGTTCGAAGCCAGCAAAAAAAGGGCTCAGAGATACGACTTAATGACAGGCGGCATGTTATTATTCATTGCTATCCGTATTGTCATTTTGTCTTTATCTCATTCTGCTCTGCATTAGCCTTTAGAGGGGCTGTCAATCGGGGGGCTAATGGCTCATAATTGCATGCAGACGGCTCGGAACATCACAAGCGCCAAGCACAATAATCACACGTACAGTCCAAAATTGCTTACGATAGATGAAGCTATCCCTTGAGGCGACGTCGGGGTACAGGTTCAAGTCATTCGCGACTCATTTTCCCTGGGAAAGCTATTTGAGCGAGGCCACGCATGAATTAACGCGATTCTGACGATGAAACGACGCCAAGACTGATGATAAAGGCAGGCTGAGCGATTTACGGACATGACCATCTTTGAGTTGAAGTTTTTCTTGGTGACGCTTCCTTCTTAAACTTCAATAAAAATCTGAAAATGCTTAAAAGCATAATTTATTCTAAGGCTCATTTTTACCACAAATCGATGGATTAGACGTCCATTGGCGTCAATGGCAGACAATGAGCTCATTTTTTGGCAGTGGTGCCCTAGATTAGCTTTGAGAATCCCTACTTCATCATCTCCATGATGAAGGCTGTAATTACAGAGATGGAGCCAGGGGGATGAGGAGGGGGGGGACTTCTATGCTCCACTTATTACCAGATGTTTAAAAGGTCACTCCAGTTTACACACTAACACAAAACGAAGAGACTTGGCGTCTGTAAAGCGAGAGTGGAAAAAAGAAACATTTGGACTGATTTGTGACGCTGAATGTCACCTGAAGCGAGCACGGAGAGGAAAGAAACGGGCGGAGGGTGGTATAAATGATTGTTTTCTTTTATGATTTGACACACTTATGACAAGAGTTTCAACTTGTATCTTCTTTCTATTGGCACAGAGTGTAACATTTCTGATCTTTGGCTGTATTCCGTGACTTTATTAGACTGTTTCCACCAAGTGAGAAGTCGAGTTCAGTTAAAAACAATAGCAATGGACCAGGTTAACTTAAAAGACAACAGTGTTCAATAAATAACTGCACATTGATGAAAAGCCAACACTATTTCATTTGATGTTCTATGTAATAGTGAAGAAAAAATAATAATTTCAGTTTTAATGTCATTTTTAGATGCACAATTTGCCTACTTGAATACTTTTAACATATAAGAATGTTATACATGAGATGTTAGGCAGTTTTTGTAACACAATTTTCCAATGCAGAATTATGCATCAGTCAATTTTTAATTTCCAATCAAAAATGCAATTAGCCGATGCATTTACATCCAAATGTTATGCTTCAGTTTAAAATTAAAATTAAAAAAAGTGCTAACAGCTAACGTTTCTGGCTAATTTTATTTGAAATTATCATTTTTGCCAACATCTCATGTATACATTGTATTGACTTTTACCATACCCTTGAGCTTGTGAAAAATATGCACCTTGCTTGCAATATGATGAAAAAAATTATTAGGCAACAATCAAGTTGAGTGTTAGTGTTTGTTTTTTTAGTTAGTGTGATTATGGGAAAATATTTTTTTTAAATGAATGAGAAAAGACTTCGTGTGTGTCTTGGCTATAGTGGGAAAACCAGTTAAGACACCAGGTACTGCTAAGTAACATTTTCTCCACTCCGAAAAAAAATAAAACATCTGTTCTCTTAAGGGATTGAAAAAAGCCAGGTACATAAATTCCATCTCAGAGAGGAAGAAGTGGAAATATGTCAAATTTTCCAGGCTGTGTATAAAGCTCTATTGTACAAAAGAACCCACAAGCTAAGAACACAATGCTGAAGGCCCCCTAATGTTTGTCATCTTGGTTGAATTCAATCACTTTTACACTGTGAAACACTTTCTATCATCATAACCTCCTTTGGAATGCGTGATCCAATTAATTAAGTATTTTATATGGTGGAATAGATTGTCGACTTACAAAGTGAAGTGCACAATTTTTTTTAAAACCAGGAGTTCAGATTGTCACGTTATATCCATTTCAATTCATCTGCTACTATCGGCGCCGATAAAAGTCCAGCCCATTTAAATAAGGAGGGCATTGGATCTCTGCCAACCCTCCCCGTTTAAGTGCATTGGACGCCTACGACCGTCAATGCCACAGAACCTACCTCCCACTTGGTGGAAACACAGCATGAAGACTCAACATGTATCAAAACAGGGTACTTGAACGTGTTAGGCCTGCCTAGAAGTGTTGTGATAGAACAAAAAAATCTTCAGCAAACATGTAAACCCCTTTCGAGTAGATAGTCAGGCATAGTTTTGTGCTTTACATGCAAGGATATAGAACACGGGCTAAATATGGATGAATACCTGTAAGGGCATCCCCGCGATGGACAACTTGTCGGCGCGTTGGCCTCAAATTTCTGGGTCCAATTTCAGCCCTGACATGGCTTAGAAGGCATCATTGAAAAATATTTCTTCTAATAAACATATGCACATGTAATTGAAGACGGAGCATTTCAAAGTTTACTGGCTCTGAGTGAATTCCAAGCGCACAGCTTTGACCCTGTGGGCGCCAATCTCGGTTCCTCAGGACTGTTTCCTAAAGGTGAAAATATCTCGAGATTTGGCACCTCTGGAAGGCTTGGGCGAGGAGGGCCTGGGCACCGACGTGCCCCCGTAAGGGCAGCTCTGCGAGTCCGGGTGCTCGCCGGAACACTCCACGGCGGGGATGTAGCGGCTATCCCACATGCCCGGCCCGCACAGTTTACACAGGTCATGAAGGCTGCACGGGATTCTGGGAAGGAGGCGGAATTGGTAGAGGAGGCTTCGTGCCTGAGGGGGGTGGGCGACCAGACAAAACAAGACGGGGCCAGTGAGCTTCCAAAAGAGTGGATGCAAAACAGCTTCTCGTACATTTTCATAACACGGTTTTTAATATAATCAATGACCTTGAGGCGAAAAACCTTCAAGGTCATTGTGCTTGCCCGCTATGAAAAAAAAATGGATGCAAATGCGAGATAAACAAAAGGAGAACATCGGCTGCATGTTAACACGACGCCATCCATAAACATGAGGACGGAGGCAGGAGGCGACGGCGCAAACGCATCGTAAATTCTCGACAGGCCAGTAAACGCAGCGCGTGGGCCGCGACGTGTACAGAACACTGCCTTCATTTAAAACGCAAATATGGAACAAATTGACCTGGACTAAACGGTTTTAAAATCATCCAGATGGAAACTGGTTTTGGGGGTGGGAGGCTTTTGGGCGTTGCCACGGAAACTCCACATCATTTTTTTAGTAGCGGTGAGGCAGGACCCTCAAATTGGAGGCACAATATGTGTATGTGAGCTTTTTCAATATTTTTGGGGAGCACCAAGAATAACTGGTTTATAAAAGCACGGTTGAAAATCACTGTTGAAAAATGAGTCTCTTCACAACTATTTCGGCTAAGTTGCCAATCTAGTATTAATTATATGTTGAATAAAGTGTCATTTAGAAGGTGTTGGCGTGAGAAGGATCACCTTGCGTAACACCAGCTCTCCATTCATGTGCATAGACAGGTTGCTGAAGTGTAGCAGCATTTGGTCGGTGGCCAGTTGCTGCTCCGTCACATCCTCGCCGTAGACCACGATGATGGCCACGCACAAGAACAGGTGGAAGTAATCCGTCTGGAATAGAGAATTAGGTCATTTCCAAATCAATTTTACTGTGGCTAACTAATAAAGAAAGGCAAATGAAATGTCATGAAAAGTGAAATACTGTCCGGTATGATTTTTTTTGTCTGATTCTTGCAACTGACAAACATGCATCCATTTACTGAATTTCTGTATGGTCATTTTTATTACTTTTACTTTGTAATAGGTCAGAAAAAGTACCAAATGAGACTTTTTATGAACAATATTCAAAACAAAATGTGTAATTACCTCCGCCAGTAGGTGAAATGTACAGAAGGCAGTCCTATTCATTGCTTAATGATAAATAGACAATTATTAATAAAACTTAGTTATTAATTACTGATACGGGGTTAGGGTTAATCATTGTAAAAATGAATCTATCACGTCTTTCGTTTTTTTATTGATTTAATGTTAAAAAAAGTAGGGAATTTTGTTTTACTTATTAGATTTTCCCACACAAGATATTTTATCTTTTTATGCATTTGAGTACAAAAAAAAATTGACCTCCTGGTTATGATTTAAAAAAAAAAATCAAATGAATTAGATGTATTTTTTTTTAAATTACAATATTTATGAATATTACATTGATCATCAATATACCTTCAATGACAAATAAAGCTATTATTAATATCACAATTCTACTTAAACCTCGAGAATATGTATATGATAATGAACTTGACTTGACCACTAACTGTATAGTTTTGCCCAAGCTTTGAAGTAGAAGGCTTGCACTCTGGGCGCCCTTTTGAAACATGAAGCTCCCCCGGCTCATGAGTGTGTGTGTGCATGTTTTTGTTTCCTCAAAGAGACTTTGACTGTGACCTGGTAGTGAGCCCAGCAGGCTTCCCACATGCGAAGCGCGTCTGTGTCAGGAAACTCGCGCTTGAAGCAGAGGAGGATCCAGCGGTGGCAGAAGAGCAGCTGGAGGCCGTCCTCCCCCAGCGCCGTCAAGTGCCGGTGGAAGTCGGGCAGCATTAGGCGTAGGAGCTCCCGCAGGTACATCTGCACGACAAACACACACACACGTTCTAACATCTCGCCCTACCGTCATCAATCGCGAGCTCGCAACGTAGCGGGACGCTACCAGCTGCCTCTCCATGTCCTCGTCCCGTGGCGAGCTGATGAAGATGGTATTCTCCATGAGGCCCACGAAGCACCAAAAAGTATCGCTTTCGTCCTGGATTTCCGTCAAGAGCGGGGCCACCAGATCCGACATGCCTTGGCAGTAACCCATGTCCGGGTTAAACACGGCATAGTTGAGCAGGACACGCCTAAGAGAAAAGAAAGATGGTATGACAACCTAAAATATGGCAGTATATCACGGTATTGCAATTGCAGGTAAAAAATGCATTGTCATTGGATCAGTCAAAATGGTGCTATATTAACAGCAAAATGTTTTGACTTTTAAGTGGTTTTATTAACTGTAGCTTATAAAAAAAACAGAGAAAACATTTAAACCAGAGATCAGCACATACCTATTCTCTACAGAAAAAGAAATCAATCAAAATGTAAGAATGAGCGACTATGGAGGTTCCGCACGACCATGACATAAATAGGACAACGTCTTTGATGGACGTCTTCATGACCACACAGCTTCAAAACAGTCCCGCCCAGAAACACTGAATGTTCCAACATGTATTATAATACAAGTTACAAAACACACACAGACAGACAGTCACACAGACACACACATTCACAATAAGCCCTACTTTAAATGGTTGCCATGTCAACCCTTATGGTAACTCGGGAGCTATTTAATGATCTTGTGGGTCGGTTTTTATTTTCAATTTTTCATTTATTTTTTATTTTTTATGAATAGCGCTTTAAAGTGTCTCTGGTTGCACTCATGCATAATTAAGTTGTCTCCAAAACAGAAAGGAAAGCCTTGAGGACGTTTTTGTTCATGACACAATATGAAAGAGTGTCAAGAAAGGGAAACAAACCAGCTTCAGAGGAGGCTTTGGAGGGAGGCAGAATCCACAGTGGTTTGGTTGATTAAAGATGCAATGATAAGCTTGCCATCTTTTTTTTTTATTCACAGTCGGGGGGGATTCTCTTTTAAAGTTTTTGCCCCACAGATCAGGCAGTCGACTTCAAAAGTACGCAACATTTGGGGGACTCCTCTTACTCACAGTTTAGCCATCCATTTGCTCCGAGCACACGTACGCTTCAAATATATCACTTAGTCAAACCCACCGCATGATCTCCACATTGGGGTTGTTCTCTCCCCTGAAGAACTGGTTGCTGCGGTCCGTCCTCACCACATCCTTGTCCACGGTGAACTGGACCTTCCTCCAAAACTCACTATGCTCCTCGGGGCTCATGGACAACCTGGCGAAGGGAGAAGAACATGCAAACTTGAAGAACACATTTGTTTCATGCATCCTTCTACATCCCAATTATTTGCACTGTTACTTCAACGCTAGTCAAGTCCTAACGAGCAAAAGGGGATTTAATTAACACTGTTTGTTTTGCACGTCGCCCCGCCAGGAATAATGAGCGCGCACCTGACGCAATGCCTCGTAAGCTGCAATTTGTCAACTGTTTGTGTCGCCGTTCGTCTCCCTGCGACACCTTTCTCTCTCGTGTGGGCTTCTCTAGAGTTTCATTGCTAAGTAGCAATGATTCAGCGGAGTGTAATTTGTGTTTACTTGGAAAAGGTAACTCTTTCAGCGCCAATGACGATATGGACGACCCATTGCATGGCTCGATTCGGTCAAGTAGGTAACAGTATGTGCTGTCTGCATAGAGTTGTGGTCAAAATTTTACATACACTTGTGAAGAACATAATGTCATGGCTCTCTTGAGTTTCCAGTTATTTCTACAACTCAGATTTTTCTCTGATCGAGTGATTGGAACAGATACTTCTTTGTCACAAAAACATTCATGAAGTTTGGTTCTTTTATGACTTTATTATGGGTGAACAGAAAAAGTGATCAAATCTGCTGCGTCAAAAATATACATGTTGCCAAATATTAGCACTGCTCTATGTATATTTTTGACCCAGCAGATTTGATCACTTTTTTCTGTTCACCCATAATTAATTACAACTCTGATTTTTCTCTGATAGTGATTGGAACAGATACTTCTTTGTCACAAAAACATTCATGAAGTTTGGTTCTTTTATGACTTAATTATGGGTGAACAGAAAAAGTGATCAAATCTGCTGGTCAAAAATATACATACAGCAGCGCTAATATTTGGTAAGATGTATATTTTTGACCCAGCAGATTTGATCACTTTTTTCTGTTCACACATAATTAAGTCATAAAAGAACCAAACTTCATGAATATTTTTTTGTATCTGTTCCAATCACTCTAGCAGAGAAAAATCAGAGTTGTAGAAAGAACTGGAAACTCAAGAGAGCCATGACATTATGTTCTTCACAAGTGTATGTAAACTTTTGACCACAACTGTATGTGTTTGTATGTGTATCAATTCCATTAAAAAGGTTAGACACTCCAAAACATTCATTGCCTTCCCTCCCAGTCAAACCAGACTGGACATCTGCCGCCATCAATGGCAGCAATAAAATAATAAGTGCCTGTCATGGGTTAAAGTTCTCTACAAACTTTGAATTCACAGTAAAACAGAAGGACATTCCTACCCGCGTGCGTCCTTGTTTAAACAAAAAAAAGAAGAAAAACAGAAAAGATGTAAAAACACATCTTAACTGTGTAATTTAGGGCTGACAAACCTAACTAAATGTCATGTCATTTTCTCCCGGGGATGAGAACAGGCCAACATTCCTGTTTGTCACATTCATCACCTTTCTCGTGATTGACTGCTTCACTGGGCTTTGAGTCTTTTTGGAGTGGGGGCGCGCGCAAACAGCTGCTACATTTTCAGGGCGCGGCCGCTCAGCTTTCATGGGCGACGAGGGCGAAGAGACATGGATCCTTCTCGCTAATGACCTACCAGAGGCCCTGCGGGCCGCTCTTGACTAACAGCCCTTTAAAACGGAATCCCCACACCAGATAGAACAAAGGACTTTTTAATTGCGTTCATGGGACGACGCAGATCAAACCGCTCCAATTATTCGCCTCTTTACGGTCACGTGGAATAACACGCTGGCTCGACCTGGGTGGAGTAGCCGCACGATTCTACGAGCGCGTCGGCACATACCGCAGCTGTTTTTACACTCTTACTAACGGGTGAATAAGATCTGATAAGCGCTGACATGTTTTTTTTCTCCTGAGAGCTTTTATTTCGCACCCACCGCCTCCCTTTAACACTTTTCTCATTGTTTCTATTGATTGCTCAGAGCCTGCGATGTGAAACCACAACACACTCACGTGGTTTAATATTTAACTAAGTCCAGACCCGGGTGGTTGTATGATCAAGATTGGAGACGGGGGAAAAATGTGGATGCTTTTGTTGATTAATAGAGTGTATTAATATACTAAAGGGACTTTGCATTCATCTATTCCCTAAAATCTATTAGCTCAATAGTTGTATGACATGGAAAATTCCATTGAAGAGCAAAAATTTAGCACGGTGTCATTGCATTGATTGTAATTCTAAAAATAATAAATATTCACAGACACCACCGTATAATCTTTTTGTGAACTACAGCTATTTTTCACATTACATGACACTTTTGTGTTGAATATGAATTTAATATATATTTGATTATTAAGATGCTTTCCTTTATAAAGAAGCCTGACCTATTTAGTAATCTGATGACAGTGAATACTATTCTATTTGTTGTCGAGTCAATTTCTTTATTATATTGTTTTTAATTTTGTGCATTTGATTTATTTTGGACTTTTTGTAATTTGGAGTCTGCTGTGATTTAGATATTGACACTAAGAAGCGTTCTTTGCCAAAAGTAGCTTAATCTCATGTTAACAATTCATAAAAGAAAAATACTGAGGTTCTTAAATAGGAGTTAGAAACAATAGAAAAAAGTTAAAAATGGAAAAAGGATTCATATTGGTCAGTATTAACATATTTTTCTAATTTGGATTTTTTGGGGGGGCCAATTGCCCAGCCCTAACCACCCCCCACATGACCACTTCACCTTCTCTGCTGGATGTCATGATAACGCGTCCGCTTCTGGAGCCTCCACGCTTCCCTCTCTTGCGAAGTGGAGTCATAACTGTAGTAGTGCAACAGGAAGGGCCACACCTCGCCACGGATGGATGGGTCGATACCCCCAAAGAAAATTGCCTGGGAGAAAGCAAACAGAAAGTACAAAGAGCTGCTTGTCACACAACGGCGGAGTCAACTGTAAATAGCATAACCGCCAAGACGTTGCACTCTATCCTGCTCAGCTCCTAAAAAGTCCCTTTTTAATTTTCCTTTAATTTCCTACTGTATTTATCTTCAATTTCTTCATTTCATTTATTCATTCACTTCAATAGTTCAAGTACTGAAAGGTTATGCGCAGGTGTGTCTTGTAAATGCGCCGTCTCATTTGCAAAGTACTGTAATTTTGAAACTCTCACCAAAGCCGCAAAAAGCCCAAACAAAAAAAAGCTTATGTGTTTTCTTGCTCACCGATAAAAAAACAGTCATCACGTAACCATGGCTGAGTCATTGCAGTAAATGCTAAACGTTCAAGTGAGCAAATCCCAGAGGTCTCAAATGACGCACGCTGTGACACACGCACTGAGATGTAATTTCAATGTTACTGTCTATGAGCTGTAATGTAAATGTGACAATCATTTTAAGCTAGGGTGTATCTAAAAAGCTGAAAATCCAACTTAAGATAATACCGCCCAACAGGGGGCTCTTGTGGGATTTATTGGGCCTCGTAACACCTCGCATTTGAATCTTTTACAGTCACATTGCGAGCTTTTATGGCAGGACTACTTGGTGATTGACAAGCTGCTAACATGGATGATGGAAGCTTTTCATCACAGCTCAAGGTCAAGACCGCATTTTATAGAAGCTTCCATAAATCCCCTTGGCCCCACCAAAAAAAAAGAAAAGATACGTGCCTTGCGTAGTTTATACTCTTCCTCCACCTGGCCGTTGTGATTGAGATGTCGTAACCAAGTGGTGACATCTAGCCTCCGGTAGAGCTTCTCCTCTGGGTGGCTTTCGGCCGAAGGCAGCGTGGACCTCTGGATGGAAAAGTGCATGCAGGACTTTTCATCTGACACCTGGCCAAAGGCAGATCAGTGGGGAATTTAGGGGGGGGGGATACTCAACAGGTGAAAAAAGCATTAGAATGAGGGAGGGAAAAGTGAAAAATTCCTTGTCACATTAGAATTTGGTGCTAAGTGCGAATAGTATTTTGCAAAAATTTAAGACACTAAATTAACGTGTTTTTTTAACCTCTGCCAGCAGGTGAAAGTTTCTTTTCAAGATAAATCAAAAGTGAATAAGGGGATTATTATTAAACTTACAGGATATGAAACAGAAGAGTTGATTTGGGGTCAAATGTTACAGAGGTTTAGAAAAAGTTGGCTGCTTTTCTGTCTTTTTTATTGCATTTTGGTATTTAGTTTTTTTTAACTAGGTCTACAATGTCTTGTGTGTCTTGTGTCTGTCTTGCTACTGCAATCAATAAATTTCCTGAATACGGGATGAAATAAAGTTCTATCCTAATCTAAGCCAAAAGACAATTTGGGGCAAGAAGGAAAATGAATAAATTTGGTTATTTGGGTGGAGGTCTGCTCTCTCAGAATGCTATTTTAATTTCTCCTTGACACAAACATGAAATAGAAAATGATCCAATAGGTCATTTTAAATCATAACATTTAAGATATCCAGCTCATTTGCCTGGATTTATATTGTCAATTCATTTCACAGATGAGCTAGTTGCACCTCTGCCAAATCTCGTTCTTTGTATTTCCACATTTTTCTTAGGTGAACTTTCCCACCTGGTCTTTAAGCTGCGTCTCCCTGCAGCATTTCCACTGCTGGAACACTTCGGCAAGTTTATCCAGACCAGCGTGGTGAAAGTGTAGAACCTTGTACTGGCTCTCTCGACTGGCGATCACCAGCTGGCCGCCGGTGCACGCTTCATCACTGCAAGGGCAGGAGGAGGAAATTTGAATTCCTATTTTGAAAATTCCTCCCGACTTCACACTTTCCCCCCCCCCCCCCAGCAGACCTGAAGAACAGACGCAGCGACCTCATGTGACCCAGATCTACCCGGAACACGCCGCACAGCTGCTCCAGCGCCAGCACCTTCTGCTGCTCCTCCCATCGCGCGCCCTGCGATTGACCGTTGCTGTCTAGGCTGGAGGCGGAGCTCGCCGAGTGCTGCATGAGCTCCTCCGAAAGTTCCCTGGAAAAGACAACTTTTTTACTTTTAAGATATACGTTTATCCCTTGACAAGCATTTTTTTAAAACATCTTTAGAGTACTATTGGGAGCCATAAACAGAGTTTATTTGTTTTTATTTATTACCCCATTTAACATTTATCTTATTTGTCCTGTATATAAAAAAATATACATTACTGTTCCACATATGTCGACATCATATTTCAAGTGCACATTGTATACCAAATGTTATTATAGAGTACATAACTCAAGATGTGATGTCCATGTATGGCCTTTAAGTTTCTTAAGTTTCCCAAAATAATCATTTGCCTTATAAAGAACAGATGTTATGTTAAAAAAGGAACAGGTAGAAAAGATTACAATTAATGTTGAAGTTAAAATGTTGAGAAACCTTCCAATTTTGAATTCGAGAACCCTAAAATAATTGTTCATATTCAATGTCCTGAGATGATAAATAACCCTAATAATCATCAACTATTTTCATAATATATTAATTAGTAAGCGTTTTGAGACTGTTTATCTAATATTGGTCCAAATTCACTTTTTTGACCCTCTTAGTTCATAGGTTTCCATTAGCGGGGATACATGTCCAATCCATCTAGTTTATTCCAGTTCCATATCCATGGCACTTTAAGGCAGCCATTGAGTTAAAGTTAGAGGTGTAAACAATACATAGCTCTCAATAGCATCCCGTTTTTTTTCAGTAAAACAATGATCAAAAATATCGAAATTGCTTAGTATTTTTTGTTCGAAAGCACAATTACGGCTAACTTTTATAACATGAATTCAAGTGATTCACACATATGCCCTGATTATTTGACTCTCCGTGAAAAATAAGCAGTGGTTAGTTATCTATCAAAATATTCGTTTGTGAGAGCCCTATGCAATAACAAATCCAATCGCCCTTGAAATTCCCCCATGGCAAGTTTGTGGTTCCCAGCTTTGAAACATGAGCGCAAGGTTCGCCTGTTATGCGCACACATTAAAAAGTGGGATGTCAAGGGTTGCACAAGCACAGGAAGAATAAAAGCATACACACTGAAAATGTTGAATTGATTGAGCAAAGATTGGGCAGCTGGTTTTACACACTATTTCCAACACACACTAACGAAGCACAACTAATGACCATGATGCTCGCTTCGACACGACCCCCGACATGTGCGAGCTGCAAAAACTGGATCAACGCTCAAAACAGGATCGAATCACTGATATTTGAAACATACCGTGTTTCCCGGACTATAAGTCGCACATTTTTTGGGCCCGGCTTGCGACTTTTAATATTCAAATGCGACTTACATGTTTTTTTTCCCTCTTCTGACCACCGAAAACCATGTTTTAGGCTATAGTTATCCACTATAAATGTTATATTAACAGGTGCCTACTTAGGCTGTTGTTCTCCATTCAACTATTTGTACTTTAAAATGTTTGTTCTTGGTTTTTGGTCAAATAAAAAAATTGCCCTCCCTAAAATGCGACTTTTATACACTTTTTTTCCTAATCAATGTGCATTAGTTGGCTGGTACAACTTCTTTTCAGGTGAGACTTATAGTCCGAAAAATACAGTAAGTTGCTGCATGTCAGATGCATTGTATTGTTTTCTTAAGCAAAACATTATCTTATTTATTATTATTTTTTTTTACATAAAACCCGCTGAGTTTGCAAAATGTGGACTAATGAAAAACATGCTTTGATCCAGCCCTTTTTTTAAAACTCGAGGATAAACGATGGGGGTGCCATGTGTGACATTAAGAAACCAATCTTGTCGTGTTAACAAGCAAGTCTATTTTGGTCCTACGAAAACATCTCTCCCAGGCGATGTAAACAGACTGTTTTCAAACAAGCGCTTGCAAGCCTTGGGTCCTCCTAAGGCCACGGAGCACTCCGAGTCCCCCCCGGGACCACTGAAGCTAACGGCCACAGTGAGTAGAAGGATTAGATGGATGCTGAGTGCTCAGTAAATAAAAGGCAGGATGAAGCACAAATGTGGACTCTCTGTAAATATTAAACGTGGTAACTTGCAGAGCCTGTCTTTGTGTCACAACCATACGAACGCGATCACGGCTTTTCTTAATAATACTAGTACAATAAGTATTATTAGGATTGTTGAAACTTGATTTTTTGGGAGAAATGTAGTGAAAAATTAGGAAAACTATACCCTTTTTTGGTCATGGACATTCCTGGCATTTTTCCTGATAAGGTCCTTTCCAGAGGATAATTTCAAGTCATGCCTATCTTCAAATGAGCACTCAGATCCACATTTGCTCATCTATTCATTTTCAATTCATTTGAGTGGGATTGTTAGCTGTCACGTGAATATACCGCAAATTTTTCATGCTCAATCATAAAATGCCCCTGGCCCCATCTCTGCTTTTACATTGGATTGTGTATTTGAGTAAAAAAATATCATTTTCCTCAGCACACCATCGAAAGTTGCTCGAGGCCTGACTGGCAGCAGACAATTGTTACTTGGTTAAGTGTCAAGAAACTCCTTGAAAAGCTCAACCGCTGATTCTTCTCCTTAGCCTCCCCCCTGCACTCACCCCTTTCATCCAATCTTGCTCTCCCATAGGCAAACTTTTCTCTTTGAATGATTCCAAGTGACATGTTTCCAGTTCCTGGCCCCCTTAACAGTGTCAATTAAAGTGAGGAAGAGAGAAAAAGAGAGTTCCAGGGTTCTGGACGGCTTTCTCTCTCTCTCTCTATCTCGCTTCCGTCCTCTAATCCGGCGGGCTGACATTCAGCCCAGCACAACAACCCCAGTCGTGCTGAAAATCAAAGGGCTTCACACAGACTTTGGGAAGGGAAAGGAGGGAGGGATATTTGAGAGGTGGGAAACACTCGACTGGGGGGAGAAAAAGGAAGAAAAAAAGACATTTGGAATGAGCAAGTTGAGAGGAAAAGATGTCACATTTTAAAAAGAAGGGAGGAACAAATATGGGAAAAGCAGAATCCTATAGCGGAAGGAAAATACTCTCTCACACACACACACACACAGGATGAACGTGAAGGAAAGGAAAGCGAGCGAGAGAGCAGAAGGAGAAGGGCGCCCAGAGTAAATGTTAGAGGCCGAGAGCGCTGCCAAGTCACACACTGGCTGCACTTTGAGCAGGGGGGCGGAGGCGCTGGGCGAGAGGGGTTAAAAGGGTTCCATAAGGCGCCCGCGAACATTCTGGACGTGACGGGAAAGATTCACTGAGGATAATGATTAACAGATAAACCTATAATGAGCCTTGCGAGGGATGAATACTAAACATCTGATTGTGTGGCATGTCAACTGTGACGTCATTTACCTGCAGTGTGTGTTTAAAGACAGGGAGGCGAGACACCACTTGGACTGTGGTGGTAACACACCACAAAGGGAAGTGGGGAGAATCATAATTTTACTTGTGGCTCCACTTTGTGGATGACTGTTGTAACTGGAAGTCTCCAGTTTGGCCACAAGAAAGGGAAAACACATTGACAATTGCAACTATGGGGATTTGGAATGGAATGATTAGGTACAATCAACAAATTGGACCATTGTGCAGAGACGCACGCTCTCCTGCCAGCTAATATGTTCATAGGAAAAGATCTATTTGTTTAAAATTGAATTAGAATTTAAACTAAATAAAATGAAATAGATATTTACCGACATTAATAGCAGCCAATGAGCATTAAAACTGTGAAATAAAAATGATTGCAGTTATTTTTTTTCACTAAAGTTTTCTTCCACTCAAAATGGATTGGAAATGAATGACAGTCAATGATTTGATTGAATAACTAGTTTTTTCAAACCCCAATTACACTGAGAAGTGAAAAATATTGACTGAAAAATAATACAAATCCAGAACTTCTACAAGTTGTGCTGTTTTACAATTAGGTAACGAAATCTCTATATTATGTATATACTCTAAAAGTATAAATGAAAAAAATTAAGTACACTAACGACTGACAACCAGTCAAGGGTGGAATCCGCCTTGCACCCCAAATCACCTGAAATAGGCTCCAGCACCCTGACCAGGATAAACAGTGTTGAAAATAGATGAAAACAAGAAGTACAACTTAGTCGCGAAGAGTACATTAATTTTATCTAGCCTTTTAATGTAGGCTTACTAATAATATATTTGCATTTGACCATTTAAATGTTAGTCAGAAGAGATCACATTTCCCGACTAATTCCTCATTTGCTTCCATTAACGGACAAAGACGTCCAATCCATTTGAACTGGAAGAGCTAGCAGCGAATAAACAGATTAATTGGCCTTTTTTCCACCCACTGACCTGCTGTCATTATCCATGAAGACGGAGCCACTGCTCTCACACAGCGCCTCGCTGACGGGCGACAGGCAGAAAGGCGAAGAGAAGGTGTCCGAGTCGGAACCCAGGGTGCTGTCGCGGCTCACGTCATCCGACAGCTCGCACGATCCCTCGTCGCCCTCCTCGCCGGGAGCCGTCGGCAGCTTTTGCTGCGCAGAGACGGGGTCTGCCCCGGCCTCGGGGGCGACCGAAGCGTGGCTTTCGGCAGAGGAGCAAGTGATGTTACTCTCCTCATCCTCTCCGTCCACCTGTGCTGGCAGTGGGCGGGAGCGCGGTCTGCGAGAGGTCAATGAGATAGAAACTTATTGAACATTTTATAAACACTAGATTAGTTTGACAGTCATCGATTATTTTTGCCATTTGTCGACTTCAATGTGAATCACCTCGCTTTCTCTATTATACTGCTCTAGGCTTTACATTTTAGGAAGAATATGGAAACTATATAACATTATTTTCCAGAGAAAAAAGCGGATGTGTGGAAATATTTAATTTGGTGTAACAGTTGCTCTGTTTTTCATGAAGTACTACAGAAATCAGAGAATATCTAAAAATGTCATAATTACAGTAATTGTAACTGTTGTTACAATAATTTGGCTATTTACAAAAAAAAATCCAAATTTAATCAGGATTTTGGGGAAAAACTACTATAAATCAAATACAATTATAGAATTATACCAATTGCAACTTTCATGTGTTAGAGCAATTTGGCTATTAAAAAAAGAACAGCCAAATTTAATAGGCATTTAAAAAGACTTTAAATTCAGAATATAGGTACTTAAAAAAAGGTGAAATTTATTATGAATTAAAAAAGGGAATATTCAGCTTTTCCGGAAAAAAAAATCAGTCGGAAATAATAAGATTATTTAGCTATAGGATGCTAAATAAAGAGCATTTTAGCTATTTTTGGTTTAATAATGTCTCGAATGGAATAATCAAATAATCACAATCTGTTAAGTAATCTTAGTATCCCAATTAGTAACCAGCAAGTGAATGCCCCAAACTCTCATTTTATGGACTTTCTTCGAAATTTCCAATTTTACGACATTAAAGAGCGCTTTAGTTGTCCCCCTGGCTCTCATTTTCCTTTATGGCCTCATGATCACCAAACGCAAGAGAGGACTCTCATTACCGTCTGCCTCTGCGGCGAGCGTTTCGCCGCACGGGCGAGCTCTCGGGCGTGATGTAGCGAAGGGCTTCTTCGTCCTGCCGCTGGATACGCGAGTTTGGCACCCAGGTCAGAATGAGTGTGCTGCCCAGGCTCTCGTCCTTCTCCACGTGCACGCACAGGTAGCCTGCAATGGGCGTCAACAAAATGCTATTACACTGCTGTCGAATAATGTGTTTAACTAAACACACACAAGAAAGAAAAACACACAGGATGTGCATTAAATAGCCTTTGGGCCCAATTAAACACAAAGCTATCTAAAGATGACAGCCCAATTAAAAAACACGTATTAGTACAACGCTGGTTTTAACAAAGTAAAAACTAATTCAAAAATTCTTCATGGTCAGTTGTGCAAGTAAAAAATAAGGTTGCAAAAAAATATCAAAAATATTTAGTTTGAACATTTAGTTTTGTGATTAATTGGGCTATTTTGGCTATGATTTGCTTGACATTTAGCTGTTGTTAGACAACTATAAGTAAAAATACATGGCTATATACAACCAATGAGTTAATGCTTAAGAATAAATATGTACATTTTAAACACCAATTTCTTTTTTTTACCTTTTTCTCACACACAAGTTCCTCATAGACAAAAAATAGAACAACAAAACAAGTTATTTGAATGTAAAACAGTTATACAGTTGTACAAAGGTTTATTAGGATTACTGCTACTATTCTATGTTGCTGTGTGTGTTTACATGACCAATAAAAATTAAAACAAGATACATTCAAGACCCTAAAAAAGTTTGTTTTCGTTCATATGTGAATGAAAAGTTGAACAAAACAATCTAGTTTCTGATGTTTTTATTACATCTTATTTAAAATGTTCTATTAAAAAAACTTTAGGAATCAAATTAAACTGTAAAATGAATAGATACCCACCCGGGTGGTGCTCCGCCAGGCCCGGCAGCGACTCGGTAGGGTGCACGCACACATTGTTTTTGGAGTAGATGATCTCTCCGTCCAGGCCCGAGCGCCCTGATGCGCTGGGGTTAAACGTCAAGAGGTCAGAGGCCTTGGAGGAGGCGCGCCGCAGGAGCCGACCCAGAGACATTTCCTCAGAAAGCGGGATGCGGGGCCCATCCTCTGTCCATGGGCAAAGAAATAAAATAAAAAAAATGGGAGGGGATTCATTTCTAACATGCTTGTTTATTTCCTCTCTGCTCTGAGTATATAACTGCTGTCGTCGGCTAAACTTGCCAACACACACTCCCTTCCACTAAGGAATGTTCTCTACTTCCTCTTTGCGTTGGTGGTATGATTATCGCCTTGCTGACTGAGCAGGCACCTGACTTCCTGATGTGAGACTGTAAAGGCAGGAAAGTTCTGGTCTGATTGCAGAGAGTTCAACCAACCACTGTTTGATTTAGTCGCCTTGAGCCAGGCGGATTAAAAGAGGGATGCCTTTTTTTTGCTGGTCACCTAAAATGAATCAAATGTGAAACTTGTTATGACCTCGCGCTCTCATATAAAGTGATACCTGAAGGATGTAATGTCAATCAATCTATCTAACTGGACACAAAGTACTTTACATCAGTACACCTCCGAGGCCATTCTTCCATAGCTGATGCATTGTCTCGTTTCAGATTGACGAGACCCCCGACTGTGACATATCCCTCCTGCTCTATTATCTTGAGGTTATTTTTAAGCTACTGTAGCTGACATGGTGGTGCACTTTGGTCATTTGGATGGACTGGCCTCTTGTTTCCACAGTGCATTATTCTCTAATTTGGCCTAAAAGGATACAACGTTTTCTTCTTAACCTTTAAATTTGAAACCAAAAACATGGGAAGTTAAAACAAGTTGCCAAGTTTCTCACCTCAGGCGAGCTCCTAGTCACGCTGAAATTTAGACTAAAAAGCTATCGAGAGATGACTTTGTTGACAAAGAAACCAGAAAAACATGTTTTAAGTTACCATGTTTTTTCTTTTTTTATAATCACACCTGACAGTTGCAATTAGTGTTGTAGAGCCAGTTTTAATTGTGTGTTTTTTTCTCGTGCATTACATGCTCATGTACCAGTCAAATTTTCTACTCATTTTTTCAAAGTTGCTCTCAATCCATCAGAGCCAAAAATTTGTATCGATATTTCTTTGGTCAACGTCAAATCACATGCCCTGATGATTTGGAATTTCAGTCGGAGCGCTTCATAGTGTGACGTCATTTCTCCTCGCTAAATCAGCACAGGTCAACAGTCTGAACGGCACATGATCATTTGTAGGGCTTGAGCAGTCACACGTTTCAACAAATCAATAAAGTCAAATGAAGTACCGCATCGATTTGAAGCGATCTTTAACACAAGAGTCAAACTTTCAAACAGAATTACTACTTTCCGATACACTGTTAAAAACAGCACCAAAACGTGCGAATGGGGGAATTCATGAACAGCGAATATGCCTAAAATAGCATTCAGTACACAGTTGGTGCAGCTCTTGCAGGACACTTGATGTACTTAAAGTGCTTGTGTCAGCAGCAAGACGTGGGTGAAAGTCAAATCAAGTAAGCAAGGTGTGTGATGTTTAACTCCTTGACTGCCAAAGACAAGGATGGCCGTCCAATTCATTTGAACAGGAAGGATTGGCTGTGAATGCTTACGAGTCAGTGCTATTGACACCAATGACAGACAATGAGATAAAAAAAGGCTAACAGGAAAGTAGTAACTCATCTCTCATCTCATTTTCCAAAACTGCTTTATCCTCACTAGGGTCACGGGGGGTGATGGAGCCTCTTCCAACTCTGATTATGATTATGATCATTTCAAAAACCCTAAGTTCACATTGATTGGATGCCATTTGCACTTAACATAAGATAATAATGCTAGGGTTGTGGGTGGGTTAGAATAGGAATCGGATGGATGGATGGATGGAGGGCTCCATCCGGGCAGCATCCGCCTGACAAGACCACCACACACAGGCCCGCAGTAACACACCATGGAAACACCAGAAACGCACTCCATCTGTTTGTCAAACCTGGAAAAACCTGACTATACATTTCAGGAAATCATAATAAATTTTGAGGTGAATATTTCTTGAATAATTCCTTGTTATTGGCGTACAACAAGAAAAAGAAATACTCTTATAGTACACCTGTTCCGAAGCCAAATGAATGAGGAGCGTGTACTGACAAGAACGTGGCCAGGACTCACCTTCGGTTCCGGGGCAGGAATCTACAGCCCATGTTGGGCGTCCATGCTACAGAGTATACCGGCACTATATCGCGGCCTCTCTCCGGGAATCGGGTCGGTGTTAGGGGCGAAAAGCCTTGCTTGGCTGCGTGTTTATCCCGTGTGTGACGCCATACAATTTCAGTGCTGCTCTGACGCGACCTCTTTTCCTACGTTGGTAACGAGTATTCTACTTCCGAATATGATTTTCAAAGTAAACCCTACTTACGCGATAGCAGTCAGAAACGCATCCAAACGCTATTGTTTCGTTGAGTCAACTTCCTGCATTTTCCCGATCACTTGTGTTTGCGACCAGAACAGCTGATTGCGGGTTGATCGAAGTATGAATAAGAAATATATAAAATGAGATGTCTAATACAAGTGATGACCCAATAGGAACGTGCGTTGTCCCTTGTTGGCCCCTTTACGTCGGGGCCAGTCGCTACGTAAAACGGTACAAGTCAACGGAGCCTTTTTTTGTAGTAAAAATGCCATATTTTCAACATGACATGGATTTTAATAAGCATCATATATGCAGTATGATAACTGCATATGTAACAACACTTGGATCCTTTTACAATTTTCAGCCTAAATCGTAACTATTTAAATATAGTTTACAAATTCCTGAAAAATCCAGCTATTATTTATTATTTTTAGTATTTTAGTAGTGAAACTCAAGCACCTTACATATAAATTGGTCGACCCAGGATGGCCGCCTGCGATTTACGTCGCCGACTCCACCAACTCAACATCTAGCTTTATATATGAGATATCTATGCATCGCAGTTCGGACCCGGAACTCGTGACCGTCGGTAACTTGGTACTATGGGGCAAAGAATACAAGTTTTCTTTGCAATATTTCTAAGTGTCTTTCTTGTCTCTTGCTTTTCTCAGACGTATTTACTCAGCGACAAAGATGGCTTAGGAAAGGTCTTTGATGGAATTGGAGGTTTGAGTGGTGGAGGGGCGACAACACGTTTACTAGTTAATTATGCAGAGCCTTACCGCAGCCAGGTGCTCGATTATCTTTTCAAGCCAAATTTTGGTGCCTCTTTGCACATCCTCAAGGTTGAAATTGGTGGAGACGCTCAAACTACTGATGGGACGGAACCATCGCACATGCATTTTGAAGATGATGAAAACTACTTCCGAGGATACGAATGGTGGCTCATGAAAGAGGCGAAGAAGAGGAACCCCAACATTACACTTATTGGTTTGCCATGGGCATTTCCAGGTTGGGTCGGCCGTGGGAAGGTTTGGCCTTACGATTTCCCCGACGTCACTGCGAACTATGTGGTGAAATGGATCCTCGGTGCCAAGGAGTTTCACGGGCTCGACATTGACTATGTCGGGATTTGGAACGAACGCAACTTTGACAGCAAGTACATCAAGCTGTTGCGGTACACGTTGGATAAAAAGGGCTTAGAAAATGTTCAGATTGTAGCCAATGATAACTTATGGGAGCCCATTTCCCAGTCTCTTCTGCTGGATCCTGAACTCCGAAACGCCGTAGACGTGATTGGCGCCCACTACCCCGGCACTAACACGGTGATGACGGCCCTGAAGACTGGGAAGAGGCTGTGGTCTTCGGAGGACTACAGCACATTCAACGATGAGGTCGGGGGAGGCTGCTGGGCGCGCATTATCAACCAGAACTACGTCAACGGGTTCATGACTGCGACCATTTCCTGGAATCTAGTCGCCAGCTACTACGAGGCGCTCCCATTTGGCAGAGATGGACTGATGACGGCAGAAGAACCTTGGAGTGGCAACTACGTGGTAGACTCTCCCATCTGGATAACGGCTCACACAGCACAGTTCACAAAGCCGGGATGGACCTACTTGACGACAGTTGGGCATTTAGCTAAAGGTGGAAGTTATGTGGCCTTGACTGATGGTAAAGGGAATCTTACCGTTGTCATAGAAACGATGACCCATGATCATTCAGTTTGCATAAGACCGCCGCTCCGTCCTTTTTCAGTCACTTCCCAGAATGCAACCTTCCAGCTAAAAGGATCCCTATCCTCCATCGAATATCTCCAAATTTGGCACTCTCAGTTTAACTTTAAGACAAACAAGTCTACTTTTTTCGAGCGTTTAAGTCCGTTGAAGCTTTCAGATGGGAAATTCAACTTAAGTCTTGCTGAAGATGAGGTTTACACAATAACCACAATAACAACAGGGCAAAAAGGCAACTATCCAGATCCACCTCCATCCTCTCCCTTCCCCCAAAACTACAAGGATGACTTCAACGTCCGAGAAACCCCCTTTTCAGAAGCTCCGAATTTTGCTGACCAGACCGGCGTTTTTGAATATTTCACCAACATCACAGATCCAGGACCTCACGCATTCACTTTACGCCAAGTTCTGACTCAAAGGCCAATCACGTGGGCGGCAGATGCAGACCAGACTATAAGTGTTA
Organism: Stigmatopora argus; assembly: GCF_051989625.1. Taxonomy (NCBI): domain Eukaryota; kingdom Metazoa; phylum Chordata; class Actinopteri; order Syngnathiformes; family Syngnathidae; genus Stigmatopora; species Stigmatopora argus. The sequence goes on from NC_135400.1 coordinate 9,970,168, forward strand.
TCGGTGACTACACGTGGCGAGATCTTAACGTCCAATCGGATGTTTTTATGGAGCGCGCAAAGACCGGTGGTGTTTTTATTGCGGCGAGAGTCGATAAAGGAGGCCAGACGATCCGGAGTGCCAGGGGTATATTTTTCTGGGTCTTTGCCGATGGAACGTACAAAGTCACGAATGACCTGGCTGGTCTGACAATACTGGCTGAAGGACAATCGGGTACCAAAGCAGGTTATTGGTACACGCTATCACTCACTGTGCAGGGCCAACTTGCGACAGGAAAGTTGAATGGTTATACATTGTGGAAGAATGCCGTGATACTGAGACCAATCAATGGTTGGGCTGCCATTGGGACACGTTCGTTTGAGAGAGCCCAGTTTGATAATTTTGCTGTGAATGCAGTGAAACAAAAACAAATGAGTCGCTACCATTTTGTTTGATTGCAACCTAATGATTTAATCAGTGCACTGACTGAGATTGTTCTTATCACATTTCTATACATTTTTTTTTTTAACTTTTACAAACATGTTTTAAATGTTGAATGTCATTGTGCAATAATAATTTTTGTTCAAACACTGTTTTGATTATGGTTTTATGATAAAATGAGTGCGAGATGTAATAAATGAAGTGACCAATGAGTTTCAGACATCCTGTTTTATTTTGGGATTTTTTGCAAGGATTTGGTCACAAAATTATTATTTTTTCCGGCTAGAAATCAAACCAACACGTCCAAACAAACATGTCCGCTGAGTGGGACTACTCTTCAGAAACTAATCATAGTAGCAGTGTATCATATAATATTTATAAAGAGCTTTGCTTTAGAAGATATCAGGTGGGCTCACATTAATACCAAAAATATGACTTGTCATTAACTGGGTACATTATTTTTAATAGGCTAGATATGGGGAGATTTTTTTTGGGATAATATCAAGTAAAAAAAGAGCATTTTGTGTTGGTTCAAGTGATACAGATACAAAAGTGGACCAATGCTGAAATTGCAATCATAGTACATAGTAAAGATAATTTTTCAGCAATAATCCTCAGACATGTATCATGTATCTAGAAACAAATACTCCAGCCCTGTAGTACTCAATCACTGCATGTCATTTGGCAGTGCCATTTTGGTGGTCTTTTTATAGCACCGTGTCCCATGATCCCCTCGCAGCTCACAGGCAGAGGGTATGATTTGTAGAGGTGACAGCTGTAATTTAATCCATCTAAGTCAGTCTATGACTCACTTGGACTAATTTAACCACTGGACGTGACGACGACAACAGTTTTCTCTTTATTGTGTCCTGAGGGCGAGATGCTGGCTCGGACGGGATAGTCTCCTTCAGTCCCAAAAGGGGGTTTGAACCAGGAGAAGGGGAACCAAGGGGGTTTATGATGGACAACAGACCGTCTGTTAGAAGATCTAGAGTTCATGTGAAGAAAACGGTAATGCCTGTGCGTGTGATGTTGGGAATGACGATAGTTGCATGGTTGTCTATTCATAGATGTGCCGCTAATGTCTAATGTATCGTGAAGAGGAGGGGGTTCTGTTGAGGGTTTCCTCTATGCAGGTGCATCCTGGTAGGTGGACCACTGTCACCTGTTGGGTTTGTATGTCATATTTGTTGACTGATACGCGGAGAAAAATTACTTATGAGTTGGCAGGGGGAGTGTGAACAAATGATTAGTTTTTAGAGAACATGGTGAGGTCACGGGTTCAATCCCAGGTTGTTGCTCACAGTATGGAGTTTGCATGGTCTTCCCTGGCCTGCGTGGGTTTTCTCCGAGTACTCCAGTTTCCTCTCACATCCCAAAAAGATGCAGGTTAGGCTGATTGAACACTGTAAATTGCCCCTAGGTATGAGCATGATTGTGAATGGCTGTCCACCTCCTTGTGCCCTATGATTGGCTGCCCACCGATTCAGGGTTGACCCCCGCCTGGTGCCCGTAGTTAGCTAGGATAGGCTCCAGCACCCCCATAAATAACCCGATCAGAACATTTGTGGTTCTTGGCAGAGGTTTTTGGTGTGTTGTAAAATATTAATCAGGTTTTCTTTCCCCTTGGCTTTAGACACCATCTTGTTCATCAGAAGAGACGCAGAGCAGAAGAAGTTTAGGTGGTCACAAGCGTCCCGCATCATGGGGCAGCGCTGAGCACCTGAAGGAGGCAAGTATCTCTAAAATGTCATTGTCAATGGCTTCATCGTTGTCATGATCTCGCTAGGTGGCCAAGCTGAGACAACAGCTGCAGAAGCGATCTCGCCATGCTGCTCCCTCCGCGGCGGGATGCGGATCTTCACACCATGCTTTGACGACGGGCGTCACTCAGGTATGGTGACTTCTTTGTTCTTCTCCAAACTAGACTTAGTATTCAGCTGCAAATGTCTGGTTTGCCTTTTTTGGAGTTTGTGAAACTTCATTGTTTATCCTAAACATAACATTTTTGTGAAAAATCTATCACTTGGTGGCTTTTATGAGTCAAAGCCTAGTATTTGTGGGAAAGCAGTGCCAATTTAAACTGGGAACTTTTGGACAAATATTGTATGTGTGTGGTCTGGAGGAGTCTTTGTCAAAAATTAACGTCTGGAAGATAATTTATTATTTATAATTCGTTGTTGTTGTTGTTGTTACCACTTTAGGGGAACTTCAGCAGGCAAGGTCAAAGCCCTGAGCATATTTGACAGGAACTACAAACATACTAATGAATAAAAAAATAGAAAAAAAATCGATGTAAAATATTTTTAAGATAATAGTTGACAAAATATGACATACAAATATATGAGTAAATGTGTTTAAAAAAATAGAGCCAGAATATATTGTGAAACAATAATAAAATTACGCAAAAAGTCATATATCTGAAATGAGTTAAATAAGATATAAGCACAAAAGGCTTGAAAACCGATTTGAAGAGTGCAGTACCATAAAACAGGTAAATCTCTATAAAATGTCAGTGTTTGTTTGGTTTTCTTTTGCTCTAGACGTCGCCCCTCGTGCCTCTGAATAGGCTGGCTTCTCGGCTACGACGGAGTGTGGAGGGCCTCAACTTGGAGTTGGAGGAGGTGTTTGTATCGGAGAAGCAGGAGGACCAACATGAGGTCCTAAGCAGAATCAGTTAGAATGAATTTTCGTGATTTTTGCAGTGTCATAAAAATCACCTCCCTTTTATGTTGCAGTTTTTGGACATCCCAGACGGTCACAGGGCCCCCGCTCCGGTCCAGAGGTGCAGCAGCGGCTCCCAGAGTGAGTCGTCACCCGGGCCATTAGATCTTTCCCTGCTGTCTCCTTCTCAGTCGCCGTGTCCCTTGGATCATCTGCTGCTGTCTCCGTCCACCTCACCTTGCCCTTTAAACCCTTTGCTCTTGTCCCCTACCCAATCGCCACGTAAGACATTCACTTTGATATTCACTAGATCTGTGGTGTCTTAATATTTTGCAGCGATAATAGACAGTTTTTTTTTAAATCCATCTATCAGAGTCTTCTACTCGTGAGTTCCTTTGTCCGTCTCCTCCCACGTTTTTCCCTTCATATGGAGTGGATCCTCCTGCGTTGCCACCACGTTCGACTTCCTCGTCACCCCCGTGTCTCGACCAAAGCCTTTTTTTCAACCGGCAGCCGGCAGAAGGAGGCGAGGCGCTTCCAATGTGCCAAGATACAATGTGAGTTCCTTCTGCCATGTACCACAATATAATGTATGTTTTGCATTAAAATGTATTATCAGTGAATAAATGTGTGATGTAATACTAAAATGTGTATCTACACAGGTTTGCATGTTCCAGCGAGCCTCTTCATCTTCAGCCTTCCTGTCCCGATCTCAACAAGGTGAACTTCACCCCGCACGGTGGTTCTGCTTTTTGTCCTGTCAGCCTCCTTAAACCACTGCTGCCTTCCATGGATCTTCTCTTCCGTGGTCTGAGCGTCTCCCCCGTGACCGGCTGTCCGGGCCAGGTGTCTCCCACTCGGCAACTGGGCATTGGCTCATCATTGTAACCTTGATCATGGATTTAGATGAATCCAAAAATATTTTGGGACTGTTACTGTATGGCTATTTTTTTACCAATTCTATCCTAAAAATAAAGAGTGTAGGAATTAACCTTTATACTATGCCTAAATTAAAAAGGAGATTTAATTGCCTGAAAATGATATATTTTTAAAATCTTGTGAATGCAACACTTGAATGGAATGTATTTACTATTTGGTTCCCACTGAGTCTTCTGTGCCATGCCTCTATAAAGTGATTTTTTTTCCATTTTAATCTAACAAAAACAAGAAAATATTGACATCTGTCATGTTTTCCAAATTCTGCTATGTAAATTTAAATGAACAGAATGTTGATGATGATGATTAGGAATAAAGGGGTGTCATTGTTTTCGTGATAAACAAATTAGTAAAATGAAATGGATATTCTGGTTGAATTAATTAATTTCTTTACATTTATTTAGCATTTATCCTATGTATTTTTAAAGACACGTGGATTTTTTGTTTTACATCTAAGTCCAGCCCTTTCTTATCAGAGCCGTACTCTGATTAGTTGAAGAGGATTGAGGATTTCAAGTATTCACCAATAGGTGTAATCCACATACCATTACGTCATAAAGGTGCGCGGATTTTATTGAGAAAAGGACCGCATTTCCCCCTCATTAAAACTGCTTTTAAAAATTTCGAGGAACAAATTCATGTCCAGGTTACAAAAAACATACCCAAGTCTAACGTACAATTTTTGAATGCTTTTGTTGAAAAGCATGACATACCGGATAAGAACACTTTAAGAAAGTTTTTTTTCATTCAGGCAAAACTGTGGTCACCACTTTCGAAGGTCCTTTCAAAACAACAGGTTGACCAATTACCTCATCATAACAACATTCCTCTGCACTGGTTTCGGGATATTTAGAACCACCCAATGCAACATGATAAATTAATAATAAACACACCGATCTTATAAAACTAAAAACGTAACAACCCGAGGCCCCACCCTCTCTCGGAACCGCAGCTATAGTGGAGCGGGAAGTCGGTGTCGGGGGTAGTGAGAGGGGAGCGGTGTCGGTTTCTATATCCGGACTGGTGGAGGACAGCATGGGTTCGGGAAAAAGAGCCGCCGGTGCCCCGTCGGTGTGGGACAATATGCGGCTGCGTTTTATCGTTTGCTTCCTTGGTGTATTCGTGTGTTATTTCTATTATGGGATTTTACAAGAAACAATGTAAGTGACTCTGATTCTCCTATTTGTGTTTCAATCACAGCTGTTGGGTTTAATTCGTTGAAGTGCATAGCTGCTCCTGATCTTAAATTGTTCTTAACATGAATCATAACGTTCATAAAGAGAAATTATATATTCCGTGAGTAGTTCTGAACTGACAGATGGTACATTGAAATGTAAAATTCATTTAAATTTTACAATGTAAAGCAATGTTGTTATAAAGGGTTCATATTTTTTTTTGTTTTTTACTGTGAAAATGAAGATATTCCCCCTGAACCCTGTCTGGAATATGAAACTGATTATTCCAGTATTACTTAATAGGTCATGATACCGAGGGATTGCTGCTGCCCAAATGGCGATGGGTCAAGAATTAGATCTGGTTTCTACAACCTGATGACAGCCTTTCACAGACAGTGTTGCGCTAACAATAATGTGGCAAATTGAATGTCTAACATACATATTAAAATTTCTTACCCAGTACAAGAGGTGATTATGGTCATGGTGACCAAAAAGAGAAGTTCCGATTTGCGAGGACTTTGGTGTTCATCCAGTGCATCATCAATGCACTTTTTGCCAGGATATGTAAGTATTCCAAGGTCCAGTAATGTCCTTGGTTAGATTCTCTAACATTTTCAACATGGTTAATCTCAAAATAATCAAACTCTCATAATCAGACAATGTGCATAAATTCTTGGTTTGAAAATGACACCATTCACCATTGTAAATAATAATCTTTTTTATCATCCTCCTCAGTGATTCAGTTTTTTGAGGGCTCGAAACCGGACCAAACCAGAAGTTGGCTGTATGGTCTTTGCTCCCTCTCCTATGTGGGCGCTATGGTTTCCAGTAACTCTGCCTTACAGTATGTCAACTACCCCACACAGGTCAGTCAGAAATCCATTTAATCTAAAAGCTAGATCTGATTCAGTGATTATGCTTGTTAAAACAAAACAATATTTATAGGTTTTGGGAAAATCCTGCAAACCAATCCCAGGTGAGTGATTTAAAAAAAATCTTATTCCTATGTCTTCAGATTGTGAAATAATAAATATAGATATCATATAACCAAAATATTGACTTTTCAGTCTGTACCATTTTTAGGAATGATGAATTTGATGGATATGAATCTTGGCAGCTCTAATAACAACAAGAAAAGAAACTATGTTTTTAGGCTTGCGATTTTTTTTCCTGGCCAAATTGTGATTCCATCACATTGATGTTATTATTTCAGTTATGATCTTGGGGGTGACCATCCTAAGGAAGCGCTACCCAATGGCAAAGTACTTGTGTGTGCTACTGATCGTGGCTGGTGTGGCGCTTTTTTTGTACAAGCCCAACAAGAGCTCAGCGGTGGACGACGACCACGTCTTTGGCTTCGGCGAGATCCTCTTGGTGGGTATTTGCATCTATAAAATAATTTAGAAAAAATACCTTATTTTAACCCTCTGAACTGTAGGCTGTAAACCTTCTCCTCAAAGTTGTATTATTTAGTATTTATGAACAAAACACTTAAAATGGGTTAGTTTTTAGTTTCTGTCTTTAAAATTCAGTGAAAGGTGGTAATGTCCTTGTAAACAACAAACTATTCGGTAATGCCAGAGAGGATGTCCATATATGGACAAAAATGGCCACATACAAGCTGTAAGGATAGTAATAGTGACCAATTTTTTAGGCATTCATTATTGTTCTTCTTGATTTACAGTTGGTGTCTTTGACGCTGGACGGTTTGACAGGCGTGGCCCAGGACCACATGAGGTCTCGATTCCAAACCAGCGCCAACCACATGATGCTCAACATCAACCTGTGGTCCACTGTGCTCCTGGGAGCGGGTGAGTCAAATTGGCAATATAAAAATGGCTAAATGAATATTGATTGCTTTAACTCCATCAGGTGATTATTTCAAGGATAGATTGAAATCAGAACTTCCATTTTGTTTTAAATAATCTTCAATTTCTGGCATTTTATTTTCAGTTATTTTTATACCCACCACTTGGCTGCGCCATATGCACAGCATAACTTGGCAGAACATCAGTTGCACTGGATCTCTGATGCAAGCTGTAGTTGAGGGTCACATTAGGAATGTCTTTTTAAAAAAAAATCATTGTTGAGATGGTTAGAAAATTGCCTGTGTTTATGCTGGGCAGCTGTGCTGTGGACTGGTGAGGTGTGGGAGTTTCTCAGTTTTACCGAACGCTATCCGAGCATCTTGTACAACATCTTGCTCTTTGGAATAACCAGCGCGTTGGGCCAGGTGAGTCAACACTAAATAGGAATCTAAGGCACGTCTTTACAGAGATGAACATGTTTTCTTATTTGATTTCAGACGTTCATCTTCATGACGGTGGTTTACTTTGGACCCTTGACCTGTTCCATTGTCACCACCACCAGGAAGTTCTTCACCATTCTTGGCTCTGTCCTTCTTTTTGGGAACCAAATGAGTGACATGCAGTGGTTTGGCACCATCCTGGTATTCCTTGGTGAGAGAGATCTATTTAATTGAATTTATTGCCTTGTGTTAAAAGTCACTGACAAGACGAAGACAAGTATTTTATGACAATTTAGTGAGGTACTTCATCACATCTTTGTTTTTTGTACCTTTCAGGACTCGGCTTGGATGCTAAATTTGGCAAGGGACCCAGAAAGACGCAACTTTAAACCAACTGGACACAATGCACAAGCCAGAATCTTACTTTTGTAAAAAAAACTTGTTACCTCAATTTTTAAATGAAAACAAACTCCTGTTTTAACACATTCATCAAGGATAAACAATTCCAGGAATTGAAGCAATGAATTCGCGCCCCAAGTATCATGCTGCTTGCAAAATGTGTCATTGTGACATATTCTTGGCCAATAATTAGCCAAGTAGCTTGTCATACATAAAACATGACTCTGTTGTTTGATTTTTATTTTTTATTTTGTACAAATGAAAATTGCTTGCATTAAAAGGAACTGGTCACCTCTTTTATCAATGTTTTTTCTTTAATGAAATTGTGGTGGCAGGAAACAATGAACAACCACAGAAGTTGAAAAATATGACATCATGATGTTTTTGGGTTATTTTTATTAGTTCCTCTCAAATAATAAAACCCTGTGTTTATGAATCTGACAATCTTTTGGCCAATTATCGAACAGTACCATTAAAATTCTATTGATTTAAAGAGACGATGAAACGCCACGAAAACGTCACTTAGATACATTTATTGTCATTTAAGAGTGACATATTTATACGAAAAAAGCTGAACAACTTTATGTAGTTACAAAAAATTAAATAGCAATAGTACTGGCAATTTTACTGCCTAGTAGTTCTGCCAGATGTAAATACCGCTTTAACATGCAGTTCTAAAACAATGATAAATTATTGTTCTAAAATATTTATATTTTGAGCCCTGTTTACTTGAGACGGTTACAAATAAAAATGTCGAAAAATATTTCATGTATCGCATCAGAGAACATTTTCGTCAGGCATTCTCTCCGGCCCTCTAATTTTGTGCTGTTTGCGCCTCTCCTGTCACTGGTGGATTAAATAGCAGTTTTTTTTTACTAGCCAGTCTTCATTTAAACCTCTATTTTGTGTACACATTGGGAGAACACACACGTCTACCTTTCACGATGTTGGCTACTCTTCGCAAGCAACTTAAGGGTCACCCTGCCGTGAGTAAACTATTGTTTACACAACAATGTTGCAATGTGTGCTGCGGAATTCAGTGAATATTCGCAGTTAGCTTAGCAACATCATGTAGCACGCTCTGAACTTCGATAATCTTTCGATAAAGGGAAATGAAACTACTTGTTTTTGCTGTTATTCCCTGATATTTTAGTTAATGATGCTTTAAAAGTCTTAAACGTGTGTCTGGGATGCTCTGATGTCGAAATGGGGTCAGACGCCGTACAGCCTGATAAGACAGGCGTGTAGGTGCTAAGTCGTAAATAGCAGCTGCTTAGCCTTAGCTACTTACTGAGCAAAAATATATTTCAAAATACTCCACATTCTAGAGCGTAACATATTAAAAACCAAATTCAATGCCACGTTGAGACGACTTTTTCATAAATTCAGCTTTTATTTCATATAGTCGTAAAACTTTAGCACCGCAAGAAATTACTTGTACAATTTTACAAGTTGTAACCTTGAATATTTGAAAAAAAACATTTAAAGTGGTTCATTTTTTGTTCTGTTTTACGAGTATTACAATGTCATTTTTTGTGAATGAAGTCAAAAGGACAATCAAATTGCTCCTGTATATTTATTAATTGTTTTTATCTCATGCTCTTTGCAGTTGATTCCACTTTTGTTCTTCATTGGAGGTGGGACAGTTATGTCCTTCATGTACCTGGCTCGTCTGGGTCTCAGGAATCCCGATGTCTGGTAACTATGACTACTTAACTAGAAAATAGTAGAATGGGCCTTAATTCATCCCACATTCGGCTTACAGTCTCAAGTCTCAACAGCACGTGGAGATGAAGTGCAATGTTTTGGAAAAATATGACAAGCAAAACTCAAAAGGTTTCCGATTTCAGCAAGATTCCTAAAGCATATTTACACTTGTGCTGTTTGGTCCGGGTTAAACCCAAAAAAGTTTGCGTTGAGGACACAAACAGCCGTTACTAGACCCTTCGGTCTCGATTAGCGTCCAAGCCAATTGTCTTGGGGTTCACAATATGTGGGAGTTATTTCACCATGGTGTGAAATAGTTTGGTTTGCATCACAGCTCTGTGATTTCTTATATTTATATTTTACTGCCCGTCCAAACCGTTTTGTCCATTTATTGAAAGATTTTTGCACATACGAGATTGTTGTCAAGTCCAAAATTTCCAAACGGCATTAACGCCACTAGGCGGCACTGTTGCTTCATTAACACACTTCGGTTCTGTCTCCATAAAATATGAAAGCATTAATTTGTTACATTGAACGTAGAAAAATAGTCAAGAGCCACAGAACGAGTGAACCACATGCATTATTTTTGGGATGCATTGACTGTGGATTGATTCCAGTTTTTTTGTGCAATTTTGAAGAATTTCAAATTGTAAAGTTTTTATTTTATTTATTTATTTTCAGTTGGGATCGCAAGAACAACCCTGAGCCCTGGAACAAGATGGCGCCAACAGATCAGTACAAGGTAGGTTGTTGTTTTTTCCAAGGAGAGGGATACTTTAAAAAAAATGACAGGGTGAGGTTTTGAAAAATGATAAAATAAGTGCAAATATTCAAAAGATTATCAAAAAAATCTCTGTCTTTCTGTTGTATTTTTGTTGGTTGTAAAAAATATTTGGGGTATTCAAATTAATTTCACACAGTGAACAATTCCTTTTGATAAACAAAAAAGAATCAAAATTCAGTTCTCAAAAAATGAGTTTGCCATGTTTAAAGTCCCAAAAATCACGAGTGGTTTACCATCAGCCAAAGAAGAAATCAAGTTTTGCTACAGACCCCCCAAATTCTCTTTCTTCATTGATCTGCTTCGCAAATGAACAACGCTGCCGTCAGCAGGACCAAACTGGAACTTAAATATCCTCCTCCATTGGCTTTTGTAACACATGGGAGGCAGGGAAGGAGCATTTCGAGCTTTTGAGCCACCTTTCTTCTCCATTGTGCTCTTCAGTTCTTCACAGTGAACATGGACTACAGCAAACTGAAGAAGCAGGGGCCTGACTTCTAAAGCGTCCCCCATCTGCTGGACCAAACGCACAAGCACACTGTCTGTTGGGATTGCAGAAGCTAAAGCCGCGCAATGATTTGTATTTAACTTTCATCATCACATAACCTTTTATTTGAAACGCCTGTCGTCCTCACTTTTTGGGTGTTGTCAATAAAGTGAAAGGAGTCTTTTCTCCTGCTGACAAGAGAAAAGAATCAGTTTCTTTATTGGAGATTATTCCTTGTCCTCATGCTCATGTTTGCTTTTTATTGGCTGGATTTCGTCATCTTCACCTTCTCTCACCCGTATGCTGCTCACTTCATTTGGCCTCCATCCAGAAGCTTATCAGTCGAATGGGGTCATAAACCAACAAGCAGTGCCACCTAGGAAAATTGTATTACTGGGTAAGCCAGAAAAGCCTCGCTAAGTTAGAATTGAGTGGCGGAAAGGATACGGGCGCTGTCGCATTTCTTTCGTCTGATAAGTTTGTAAATGTCAACATGTAGTTGCATCGGAGACGTAGCCGCATGTGGGAAAGAGGCGACAAGGATGAGCAGCCAACGCCGGTGTGCAAAATGTCAAGAAGACCTTTTGTGTTTGAACAGAAGCACTCAGATAAATCCACCACTGCCTTTTTTCTCCCACTAATTTCTTTGTGGGAACAGCCTGTGCACAATGTAAAAGCCGTCTTTACCTAAGTGCTTTTTAACGACGAGCATTAAAAAGCTGCATCTGCCATGAGATGACCCCTGAAAAAACTCAAGATATCATGCCTGAAAACGCACATTGAGTACCATTTTGCCCCTTTCTTATTCTTATCCAAGAGTTTGTCTGATTGCTACTAAATTTTGTTTCCAAAATATAGCCAGGCAGCAGTTAGCAATCTGTCCTTTGTATTTTAGGAGCCCAAATAGTGAAAATAGTACCCTTACACAGACATGTAAAGGGCTTCCTCTTAAGAGGTCACAAAATTTCAGTTTATAACCCCACTGGTAAAAAAAATAAATGCACTATTTGCCTTATCAACAATAGCAGAAAGCTGTGATGAGGTTTTTTTGGAGTCATTTTCTTTTGACATTTTTATTTTCACAATTTACTGGGTTCCTAAAATCCCTATTTTGCTAGAGCGCTGCATGTTTTTAATACATATTTTGAAAACCAAAATTATTTTTGAAAGTGCTGAAATTGGGCGCCATTTCAAAGCAAAGGACCAAAAGCTCTATTTTTGTATAATGCAAATAAAGTGCCTCCTAATTAAGTCGCTGGTCATTTGTTGTTTTTCATCACCAAGACTCCTGGAAGCAGTTGGATGAGTTGTCATGGTAACCACTCAACTCAAAAAATGCTTTCCCACACAGGTCAGCAACAGGTGCCATGAATATAATTGTCATTGCAGCAAAAGAAGGAAATTTGCACTTTGAGATATATGTTATACTTCCTACTAATGGAGAGCGCTGTAAAACTGAAAGATAGGTTTTTCATCTCACTGTAAAGTCTATAAAAAAGTATTTTTATGAGTTTTTTTAGTATAGGTGATAAAGCAAAAAGAAATGGAGTGGGCATCTTAAAGTGTAATTAATGTTTCCACACTTAAGAATACCATATTTTGAGGACAAATGCCACTATTGTAGCACAAAGAGCTTCACATAGTTCTCTGTGAATTTAGTTAAAGATTTATATTTGCTTAAGTAGGTGACGACTTATCGTCAGATATTTACACTCATTTGGAAGCAAAATGAAGCTAGACATGTTTTGCCTTTTTTTCTGCTAAACTACTTTTTTTGCACTCTTTTCACAAATTTCTAATGATGTTAAGTGCATTTTTTTGACTTTTCCAACTGACTTTAAACAGGTCACCTATGGCTTATGTTTTATAGTTTTTTTAGGAGTTTTTTTAATGGCATTCGCAATAATTTTAATGTGATTGTCACTCGCCTTCAATTGATATTTTTATTCTTTTTTAAAGAAATCACAGCTCTGTGATATAAAGACCATTTTATATATAATATTTAGATATTTTTTTAAATAAATGGATTAAAAGCCCTGATAATCCAGTTTTTTATAGATCGAAAACAATGTTTATTATAGCTTTTTTAAAAATATATTTTTAGATTTTACAAAATGATTTTTGAACTAAAAACAGAAAAAAATGATTAAAAAATTACAATTATTGATTTAAAAGGGGAAAAATCAGGAAATTTAATATACATATATACTCTTCATTTTAATTTGATCCTAAGACAGAAAGTCGGCACTCATGATTTACTTTCCCGGGCCACACAAAATGATGCGGCGGGCCAGATTTGGCCCCCGGGCCGCCACTTTGACACATGTCAACTAGAGGAATTCTCTTACTGACATGGGTAATACCAATATTAGTTTTGCCCACTTTAGCAGGTTAAAATTATGTCGTCGTATTCAAATTTCATTCAAGTTGAAACTCCACATTTTCATTCTCAATTTTTATCATCCGCCTGACTTTTTGGAGGACGTAATTAATGATGTCTGTTTTTGGTACAAATATATGTAAGACAGACAAGCGCATTTGTGGACAGGAGGAGTTTGTCAAGGAACTTTTATGCCCCCAAACTCCTATTGATCCTTGGGCTTTGGCACACAAGATGACAAAGTACCATTTTGCAATGCAAGCATCAAAAGGTCGCAGCTGCCGTTTCTTTTCTCCTCATGAGGGATGGCGCTGGAACGCCGGGGTTTCGAAATTGTTTGAAGAGAAATTGTGCCGGGATGAATCACCGACGTTTCAGGGACACTTAGCCTCGTCGCGGCAGTGTTTTATGTAGCATGCCGGGACGAGACTTGTCGAGGCCGTGGGTTTGATCTCCAAGACAGTATATGCTGCGTGAATAGTGTCCTCAGGCAAAAGCGAAAATGGCAGGTGTGGTGCGTTTTATATAGCAAAGAGTACATCTTTTCTGGGCCAAGATGGGTTAGCGAGCTGAAGAAAAAAAAAAGAAACAGTTACTTTTAGTTTAGAAAGCATTTAAAAACATCTGTTTTTAGTTCCATAATAAACTGAATATTTAGGGCTTTTGATCTAGTTCTTTTAATTCTATTTTTCCAAAATAACTAAATATATCTAAAATTTCCCCTTTTATTTTTCACTGTAAATAAAAAAACGCAATATTTACTCTTTTTCCTTTTTTAGATAATAAACAAAAGGTTAAAAAAAATTAAATTAAATTTTAAAAATCAACCACAAGAGAATTTTTGCTTTTAAGAGACTCAAAGAGAAGATTTGTACTCATTTTAATGTCCAAAAATGATCTCTCCACGATCGGAAAAGTTGTCAATTCATAAATCGATTCATTTTGGCAGCCTAATTGGAAGACATAACGGCGAATCTACGACGTGACCCGCGACAAAAAATGAGTTTGATACCCCTGGTGTAGTATGTAGTCAACCTTTTGCCAAACTTTCTGCTACCCTGATAAGCACTACGGAAGAAGAATGGATAGAGGAAAAAAAATGCATTTTTTTCCATCCCCCACCTTGCAAAGCAGGTCAGAATTTAAATAGCTTAAAATAGAACATCTGGCTGGGCCTTGTCAGTCAGCGGCGTGTAATGAAATATGGAAATTCAGCACTCTTCAAAGAGAACACTCTTGGGCCGCTTGGTGGCGAGGTCTCCAGCACCCCCCAATGCACACACACACCCCTTTCACCAGTACCCTCCTCACCCTCGCCCTCTCAGGAAAAGCGTGCTCCTTTTCCAGGTGCGCCTGCCACGGCCCAGTCCGCCGCCGGTGCCAGCTCGTTAGCACTCACAGCCTGGCAGACTTGGCAGCTGGCATCATTAAACTTCAAACCTGCTTTCGACCTGGGGTGCCGCTGCAGGGAGATAGCACCCCTCCTCCCGCACATCCCTTGTATACTCTCCCGGTACACCCACAACCACTTTCCGCCACTCGTTTGTCTGCGAACACCCGATTAGCGACGCTTCGTCGGCTGCAACAGACTCAAGCCATGCTCCAATCAAACATGCAAGTTTTATTATCAGTCACTACAATGACCATAGAAAAGTGTTTTCTATATAGTTATCATCTCGATGTCAAACCAACACAGGAATCCACCATTAAATGACACTTAAGTGGTAGCAATATCCTCAAACCCAAAGTAACCAACTTCAGGCATAAAGGAAACTACTTTGGAAGCGCTGTCCGTTTTTGTGCAATTTTGACGCCAAGATAAATGCAAGAAGAAAGCAGATTTTGTACATTTGTATGGATAAACGTGCAACTTCGAGATCAAGATTCCATGTGTAGAGAAAAGTACGCTTAAACCAGTGGTGTCAGACTCGGGGCGCTTTAACGTCAACTCGATTTCATGTGGGCCGGACCATTTTAGATATAATATTTAGCCTTTTTTTAATAAATAGATTAAAATAACTGGATTAAAAGCCCAGAATATTCAGTTTTTTATAGATCTAAAACAATGTTTATTTTAGCTTTTTAAATATACTTTTAGATTTTACAAAATGATTTTTGAACTAAAAACAGAAAAAAATGATTAAAAAATTACAATTATTGATTTGAAAGGGGAAACATCAGGAAATTTAATATACATATATACTCTTCATTTTAATTTGATCCTAAAACAGAAAGTCGGCACTCATGATTTACTTTCCCGGGCCACACAAAATAATGCGGCGGGCCAGATTTGGCCCCCGGGCCGCCACTTTGACACATGTGGCTTAAACAGTTATCTCCTTATGTAACATCTTGTCTACAAAGGAAAGAAGCTTTATAAGAACTTTTGAACGAACCAAACCTCCATCATTTGTACCCTGAGAAACCTTATGAAGTTTTTGGAAAAACTATCAAGGCAATACAAAAAAATAACCATTCCATTTTTTTCTTCCATATAAAATATTACTTAATAATCATCACTCAGTGGCAAGCTGCGCTTGTTGGAGACTGGCAGGATTGCCATTGTGTGCTAGAGAAAGACTTTGTGGGATATGGGTACCGTGGCAACCCGCCTCTTGATGAACTGCAAATTCAATCTTGTTTTGTTGTGTGAAACAGATTGGAAATAAAATAAGATGGAAAAAGACTTTTTGCTGCGATTTGTCTAGTTACTGCAGTAGACAGCTTTTGGAGCCCAGATCATGTAATTGCTCTGAACGTGTACATCAGTTGATTTGGGTGTAGTCTTGATGTCCAGGTTGTGTTTCAGTTGTTTGTATTTTATGTTCACATTTTGACTTTGAAATATGGGATTAAAAGTTACCCTATTGTATCACATATGTATACAAACAAGCATTCAGTCACATATACTGGAAATTCATACATAGACTTCACTACACTGGCCTGACTATATATGCCTAGTTGGGAAACCTAGTCGGGAGCGGCAGTAGTTGATCTCTAAGGACTTGCGTCTCTGTCCCAGTGTTGACAAATGGCAACAGCTGCTAGTTTCTGGCGAGACGCTGGATCATGGTGTTTGAACATGGGCCGTCTTTGTGTAGTATTGGGTACACGGTCGATTGGTCGCCGGTCTTTTGGTCGCCGATCTTTTGGTCGCCGGTCTTTTGGTCGCCCGGAAGGTTATTGATAATTACCATTTAAATCGTTGCTCGAATTCCCTAAATACAAACTGTGAATTACTATTTAGTCATACTTAATGCCCTAGTAATGATTAGGCTAAAGAAAAGCTCCAAATTTCCCGGACTTTTATTGTTTTTTGTTGGAGAACTTGTTAAGACCCTGACTGACGTAGCTTCTTAAAGGGACAACACGTAGTACATACAAACTCTTCTACACTCACACGTCGGCTCAGTGAAACTGCTCATGGCCATTGTTGGCTTTTATTGATGCGTAGACCGTGTTGTTTACCTTGTTTTTTCGCCGGTCTTTTGGTCGTCGGTCTTTTGGTCGTTGGTCTTTTGGTCGTCGGTCTTTTGATCGCCGGTCTTTTGGTCGTCGGTCTTTTGGTCGCCGGTCTTTTGGTCGCCGGTCTTTTGGTCGCCCGTTGTCGCAGTCGGGGCGACCAAAAGACCGCGACCGAAAGACCGCCGACCAAAAGACGGCGACCAAAAGACCAGCGACCAATCGATCGCACATGGTCCCAGTGTTGACAAATAGCAACAGCAGCTAGTTTGAACATGGGCCGTCTTTGTGTAGTATTGTAACTATCATTCAAGAACTTCTTTGATGCACATTGGACAGCAGTCTCAGTTGACAACTTCTACTTGGCGAGAATTGGCGAGAAACATTTGCTTTGGGGTTCATCTGAGGACGCTTCTAGGTTTCTTTAGTGGTTGGCCGGAGAGCACGGGTTCACACGCGAGAGGATTTCTTTAAAGACAGTGCCGTCACAACTTGACTGTCGACGGGAACAAAAGCACAAGGGTGCCCTTGGGAGCGTGTAATTCAACGCCGCGCTTAACGAAAAAGCAGCAGTGGCGACAGACTCAGTGATGGAATTTATTCAAGCTCGGAAAATATAACAGACTCGGCCTTCAATGAGGTGTGGAGGGAACATTTACTGGCGCCAGCATTTTCAAACCTCACTTTTTGTCTGTGTTTGGGAGTTACTTTTAACGAGGGCCTATTGGATCGTTACGGCTAAATGAGCGGGAGGTTAATAGAAGGTCCAGTGGAGAAAACTACAGTGGGTGTCCCACTACTTAAAAGATCCCTAATGATCTCGCTGGGGCTCGCATTGATCGCCAAACTGCTGACGTGGTGGTCACAGAGGCGACGCCGTGGGGTTAGGACAGCGTCCCCGTGGACCGAGTCCTTGGTCATCTCAATTAAAAACGTAAATGAAGATAGGCGTCTCCTTCAACATGTCTGGTGCAGCCCACCTCCTAAGGGGGGCAGCAAAGTGTTGTGCTGTTGCTAAGAGCCAAGAGACATTGGTTGGACAAAGTCTTGGCGCTACTTTGCATTGTTTGGAATCCTGAGTCCAAGTTCATATTAGTCAAACAGTGCTCCTTTTTACCATGACAATTGTTGGATCCCCAGAACTTGCAGTGTTGGAAACCTGTGGGTCTCCGCAGAAATGTTTCAAGTCCCCAACAATGCGCAATAAAAATGGCAATATGAGTTCAAGGCTCAAACTGTATTTGCGAGATATGGGTGAAAATAGTCATTCATTCATTTTCTGAACCGCTTACCCTCACAAGAGTTGCGGAGGGTGCTGGAGCCTATCCCAGAGTCCAATCGCACAGCATAAGGAGATGGACAAAAGTGTGCAACTCGCCTACCACCATGTTTTTGGAATGTGGGAGGAAAACAGAGTACCCGGAGAAAACCCACACAGACCCAGGGAGAACATGCAAAACTCCACACAGGAGGACCAACCTGGTTTTGAACCCAGGACCCCAAAACTCTTGAAGCCGACACACTAACCACTCATCCACTGGGCTGCCCTGGGTGAAAACAAACAAGATATAACAACACAATCTATTAAAACAAACAATTCATTTCCTAATTTGCTAATTTGCTCCAGCACCCCGTCACTATGGTAGATATATTTTTTTTTAAAGCATATCCCTATTACCTATAGGCGTTCAGCCTTGATATGTCGTGTTGCACATCAGACACTAGCGTGGCTGTGAAGATCATCAAACATTTGTACCCTCATCACCTGCCTCCTCGTCCCCCACCCACCACCTGGAAATGCCATCAGCATCTGCTTGCGGCTTCCTATCCTTCCTGTCAGCTTTGTTTATCTAAAAATAAAATAAAGATTAAATAAATGCAACATTCAATTTTTCACCACAAATATACAAAGGCACAGAGAGGATCAAAGATGGAAGTCAACTCAAGAAACAATGGAGGGAGATGGCGTGATAGTAGTTTGCAACGGGAGTCTATTATTTGATTTAGATAGAAATTGGAACATTTTTCACTTTGATATGAACATTTCCCTGAAATATTGAGAGAATAGTTGTATTTTTCAAGACGTGAATTCATTTTATTTCGAGATGGGTGTATTTTTGCCAGAGTAAAGTTGCATGTTTATATCACACTGAATATATACTTGAAATTATCTATGTTGACTACTACTTATTATATTGACTACTTAGTTATTTATTGGATTGGATTGGATAACTTTATTCATCCCGTATTCGGGAAATTTCATTGTGACCGTAGCATGAAAAGGCATAGTTATAAGTTAAACAGTACAGTCGCAAAGGCTGCAGAACAACAAAGCAAAAGCACAAAGTACGAAGCAAATCAAAGTAAATGGCATCATTAAGAATCACCAAATAAAATCATTAAGACAGAAAAGCAGCAAAAACACAAAACGAGCAAGAGTGGACGGAGCTACTTATTACTTATTTATTAATTATTTGTCTCTTTGTTTGTTTGTTGTTATTTGTGCACTTCCCTACTCTTTTATGTTGTTGACTACTTATTCATTTATTACGTGCTTAATGATTATTTACTTATCATTTATTGTTGTTATTTATTTGTCTGTTTGTTGGTTGTTGTTATCTGTGCACTTCGTAGTGAAGCTTTAAATCTCATTATACTTGCATAATGACAATAAAAGCATTCAATTATATTCAATTTAAGGTAAGTCTGCACGTTGCACACTATGCAAAGTGAACAGTGGTGCTTCTAGCTTGAATCACACACTATGTGAGGACCACCTTTTCCCCTTACATCTCTTCTGGTAACTTAAATAGGGCTGAGGGGGGCGCCAATTCCTCGTTCAGATGGGGTTGTTGACCACATAATGCCTTCACGTATGTCCCTCTGCACAAAAAAAAACAGGACTGGTTTTGATACCGTGAATCTATATTTTACAGCTCCCTATTTCCTCTTTATTCACCATCCGCTCACCTGTCACACAGCATCTCTTACTACTACATCCAAGCAATGATTGTGATTTAATGGAAGATGTGAACAAAACAATCAGCGCCCTTAATTTGCATTGCATGTTTGCAATTTAGCGCTCGGTATTGTAGCACAAACAAAGTCGCATTTTCTTTGTGTCGCTAGGCGTCTGCTTCATTACTGCTTATTGCCGAGGCTGGCTATGCAATCATAGACATTTAAATATAGATTGCGTGCAAAACAAGTCTTCCGCCCGCGCTTTGAAGACGTTGTGGAGAACGTGCTGGCTTATTGCGGCCTTAATGCATCTCATAACTGAGCCGAGCCGGAGCGCGGCGCTCGGCGCGTCTATTAGGTCTAATGACAGCCGACGGATGGACGCCGACGTCTGATCTGAGGCGAGATGAGACCCAGTAGGCGGAATGCCGCGCTGCTGCTAATATGCGGATGGAAAATAAATTCGCACGGCATATTATTTCTGTCGTGATCGCTCGCTCCTCTCATTTCCTACTGTTTTGCTGGTCCCCGGAAGTGTAATTGTTTGTCGCACAACACGGTTGAATTGGCAAAGTTTACACATAAGAATTGTCATTTTTTTTAAATGGTCTCATAGAAATATGGCGATATTAGCCATTTTTTTAAAAGTGGTGGTGGTATGGGTGTATTACTGTACACTGAATAAAGAACATAAAAAAATGGGAGTATACACTAAACTCCCAAGT
The DNA here is from genome assembly GCF_051989625.1 of Stigmatopora argus. Lineage (NCBI taxonomy): Eukaryota > Metazoa > Chordata > Actinopteri > Syngnathiformes > Syngnathidae > Stigmatopora > Stigmatopora argus. The sequence goes on from NC_135400.1 coordinate 9,990,513, forward strand.
GGCACATTAAAACTGTTTCATGCTCTACAGACTGTGTAAGCATCTAAACAGAATTGGTTGAAACATCTTAATTTATGATATTAAACAAGAAAGGAACAACTCATTACAATTGAGTTTCAGTTTGATTTATTTAATAAGGGACAGCACATATCAATCAATGAACATATTCACATTCATGTTAATGTTTAGTCCCTTGTGCGAAATAAAATAATATCTTGGAACTGTGAAATTGCAAACATTTCATAGAAGCCATGTATCGTTATGAATTTTTTCGGGGAAAAAGCCTATTCAAGGCTATTTCTTGAAAAATTCTAAAATAAAGTCAACCCAAGTACTCCAATTACGACATCACAGTGTAAAGTTTGTTGGTCGTTGTTCCTGCTCATGAGCTCATTTGCATGTTATTAGAGCTTTTCATTAGGGCCAGTCAAAGCGTGTTGTTCATCACGGAAAGGGCGCCGACACAAAGCGGCATTAATGTGAGCGAACGCGCTCGTAATGATGTCACGGCGAGGACAAAAAGCCCTCCGGTCGCCCTAATGCTCCCACTCTGCTCGCCCACACTTCAGACGAGCGCCAGTGGGCCTAATTGGCAACATGCGGCCTCATCAGAACGGACGCCATTGTCCCGCTCACTTTTTTTTTCCATCCCCCTTGCCCCATCGAATCCATTTTCAAGTCAATTAGCTGCTCGGCCAGAGAGGGCGCACAATTAGGCCACGAGCACTAGCAATCACACAAGCTACAGGCCAAGCGACTTGCAGTAAATAAGGGACAACAAAAAAAACACCCTGAAAATATACACAAGGCACAAGGCACGACAACCTCTTTCACGCCGCCTGACAAAGACCACCGTAGTGGAAATGGCACAGAATTTGGATTGATTAATTTTTCGGTCTCCTGAAGCAGTATTAGAAACCTAATTGGAAAAGAAAACATTTTTTTCTTTTTTTTTTCTACTGATGCAAGGGCGTAAGGGAGACAAATTGACAAAAGTAGACGTCCAATCCATTTTGAATGGAAGTAGATGGTCACTGCTAGCATTTTAAATATAAAGTCCTATAACCTGTCATGCTTTTAAGTTTTCCCTTGGGGACAAATAGTAATCATTTTTATTCTTTTCAACAATAATATTACTACTATTACTACTGAATAAATATAAGAATCGACTTTTGAAGTCCACTGGCATCCATTGTGGCATTTTTTTTATAATCATCAGAGGAAAGAGTAGTTTTGTAGTAATTTAAGTAATTTTATTTTATTGTTGTGCTGTTCTGTAAAAACAACACTGTGGGGTGAAGTTTATTTGGGAATTTTCCGCCTTGGGAAGTACCATTATAAGCTTCTATTACACAGCATGGAAAATGACATTTTCCCCTGACAAAGAACAAAAGAAAGCCAACGTCAATTCAGGAATTTTCCACCTTCAGCAATAATGTGGTATCCAATTCCAATTTCACACTGTTGTTGTTCAGTATTAACAGCACCAAGAAGAAAATTGAGGGTTGTTCCTCCAGTTTTCCTCCTTTGAGTGTTTTCACAGATTTTCTAATGCTGGTATTATCCAGACTTTATCCACGGCAACGCACTCGTAACCGAACAAACAAATTTAAATTAACTAGGATTAATATATACAGACACACTCAAACATACGTTTAACGTAACTTTACACAAAACTGAATTCTAATTTTGTTTTAATTGTTTTTACCTTCTCCTGGCCGGGCTAGCTTTTTGCCACGCCTCCACCCTCATGTTCGCTATCGATGGGCTGTTTGCTGTTGTATTCCCTTCAAAATATTCCGAAAATGATGCACACAAATGTCCTCACAATAGGATAACGCACGACCACTTGCGAGAAGTAGTCTTGAATGAGCGATCGTGGGAGCTAACAGGCTAAGGAAGGAATAACAGCCTACCCACGTATTGATTGTGGGTAATGAAGTTTTATTCTGAGAAAGGGTGCCATTGGCTATCGGTGTTGTGTGCACGAGTATACTTCATTACCCAGAAAGCCCTCTTTTTGCCTGCGCATGCGCGTTGTGCGTTTTCTGGTCCATGTGTAGGAGAAACTCGTGTGAAGAAATCATTCAGTGCTCATAGATATCTGTTATACACGAAAGAGATGCGGAAAAAAAGACAGTGCGCTACAATGATAAACAGCCTCTGATGTTATGGCCACCTGGCTTTCTCGCATCTCGAAATTTTTCTCGTATCTAGAGCGAATTATTTGCTCGAAATTTTCCTCGTATCTCGAGCATCTCGTAGGTAGAGCTGCTCGTATGTAGAGGTACCACTGTACTTCGGATTTTGGAATTTTCTGTCTTCTGAGCTAGTATCAGAAACCTCTTTCACACTGCATTAAAAACAGGCACCAGCTTGTCACCTGCACAATTTTCCACTAAGCGATGTAGTACTTATTTCCACATGTTATCATTCAGTAACATGGCACCAAAGTAAAAGACAATTCAGAAATCTGCTTTCATTTGAAGTATCAGAAATATCTTCTACATTGCACAAAAGCCTATATTTACCACCTTCTACCCATACTCGTATAGATTTTTTTTAAACAGCCTAGCCCGTTGGCTGCTATTGATGTCAATAAATGTGTGAATAGACGCTTGATCACCAGCAGTCAAAATTGCAATGGCACTCAATAATTTAATAAAGATGTACCTTCCCAAGACACCGTCCAACCCGGTATTCTTGAAATAGTTTTAACCCCAGTACACATAGTTTTATTAGGATTTCAGAACTGATGGTTTGCATTCATCAGCTGAAATATTGTCAATAGTAAGATGCCATTTGAATTGTTATGACTCCCTTCACCTTTTGTAAGTTAGCTTTATGAAAGGAGACAAACATCAGAGCTGCCTAATGGTGTAGAGGTTCACTCACCTGACTTCGGTGCTGGCAGGTACTTGTTCAATTCCCTCTGGTGAATGATTGATTGTGAATGTAAATGCTCATTTGTCTCTCTGTGTGACCTCCAGCTAACTGGCGACCAGTCTAGGCTATCGTCTGCCTTTTGCCCAAAGTCAATTGGGATTGGCTCCGGCAACCCCTTATAAGGATGCACGTTGCGGAAGATGAATGAATGAATGAAAACAAACGTCAGAAAAATATCCTTCTCTCACCTTTTATTAGATCCAAAGCCATTGGCGCTTATTGCCTTCATCTCTCTGCTCGTTTCTTATTGGCAGTGCCGCCAGATCGGACGCCACTTTGGCTTCCCTGATTGAAGCCCCTACGCCCATCTCCTTGGATCATCTGTTACCTTTGACAGAACATATTGGATTATCGATTTTGTCGAGGAACTGGTAGACATTCTAAAGGCTTGGAACATCCCGGTACGACCTTTTGGAGCTTAGATCTTTCCCAGAGTGGAGATGTCAGTGATGGACTCTCCCAGAGATGTCCAGGAAAGTTGAAATAGACCAAGAAAGATATGGGATGTAGTCGATGTGCCAAAAATTAGGAATATTCAAAAAAGCTAAATATAAAACTATGTCTGTATGCAAGGCGTCATCACAGCTTAATTAGAAAATTGACAATTATATTTCTAAGTAATTAAGCACAGTTGATTACAGTTATGAGATCCTTCCAAAGGTCCCCCACATTAAATTTGTCCAAAATAGCTAAAAATATAAACTAGGCTTTGTGTTAAAAATCAATTAAACCGAGTATTGTCTGTTCAAACTAACTTCATTGTCACTGTTTACTGTGTGGTCAAACAGGGACCATAATAACAGCAAGCAGATTAAGTGCTCCCCAAATCTCATGTTTATGCATGAGTTGGGAATAGGTTGCATTGGAAGCGTGTGTCACTGATTGATATAATGAGATGTGGAGATTGAGGCTCATCAGCAGCAGTGTGAGTGCAGAGTTGAAAAATGTTCATTCAGATGAAGGGAGGAGTGTCTTTTATGCTAAGTGCTAATACACCCTCGTTCACTGACTGCAGACAGAAAATTGAAGACTCCTGAGCTACTTGCTTGCAGCAATGCAACCTTTCAGTCTCAAGGAACGGAAAAAGTCATTCAAGGCCAGTTGTTATTGTTTTTTTTTAATTGGATTGTCCTTTAAAACGTTTTGATGCGAATTTTTTTGGGGACGTCGTTGCATTATAATACTGTGAATGCGCCCAGCGCTATAGCATGATGTTATGTAATGTATTAAGTGTATGAAGAGAAAAACAGCATTAAGGCCAATAATTCATGTTTATGCAATTCTCGAGTGTCTTTCTTCAAAGAGGTTAACCAAAGTTTATTTCATCACAAATAATTGAGTGCATCTAAACAAACTAGGATTAAAGTTCAACCTATGGAAGTTCACACCCTGCCCCCACCCACAAGCATCCTTCCAGCAGTAGTCCCCAAGCTAAAGTCCCAATGTAGACATTTGGAAAGGATTCCCGTTCTGAATTCCAAATGATTCCTGGACTTATCAGATGACTCCAAAGGAATGCTAATGTGTATTGGCTCGCCACATGTAGCGAGAGCTCCTGGCACACAAAAAATCTGAGCCTGCATGTCGTTAACTCCATATTGATGGTACAGAATCTCAATGTCGGTCAAGGCATCTGACCTCGCAGCTTATTAACGGAGGCACACTTCTTTGTAGGGTATTTAAATGAACTCCTGCTGCTTTGATTGTTTAAAGGGTTTTTAATGCAGAAAATGTAAGTCGCTGCTTGGACCACTGGGAAAACCTCGGCAGTGAGATGCACTTTCAAATGCGGGTTTTCAAGCTTGAAATGCCATTGCTGAGGCAAATGATTTTTTAAAAGATATATGTAAAATAAATGGAAATGTGAAAAGTAGAGCAGAAATCATCCAAGTTAAAACCCATTTTCAAATCTTTAGCGTTTGGCTATTGAAATTTCCTGGACAAAATGATGATATTTCTATTAACAGACGCACTTAACCCTGAAATATGCAACTTTACTTTACCAAAATATAATATGTTCCATTATTTTTTTTCATTCATTGTCATAATAATACAATCTATTACTTAATTTAAAAAAAGAAAATCAGGATTGAAGGTTTAAAAAAAACAAGATTCTTTATGATGTATTGTCATTTCTTTACTACAACCCATATTTCTTAAAAGTCAAACTTAGAGGATAAAAATTGCACAAGTACAAGCGAAAAAAAAAGAATCATATTGCACCGAGGCCTTATGAAAAAAGTTTACATCCAAAAGGTTTTCACAGCATTATGATTTTTTCCAAACATTTTGATATTTCCAAAAGGGGACATAACCCCTGGTATAGAATTTCAAAGTCAACTGTGGCTTCTGACAGCTGCTGTATATTAACAGAGGCTGACTTCTTTGTAGAATATGTTAATGGGTTGTTAATAAATTCGATCACGCATAAAAAGTAAGTCACTGCTTGGCTCATCAAAGACGAGGAGCACGGTCAAGAACTAGGCTTACAACTTCAGCCGCGTACAGTAAAACCCACACGTGGAAACTCATTGCTCCACTAATGTGGGCCGACATTGTTTGTCAGCTGTTGCCTTAATTACGGATCTAGCTGCTGCGATGGCTCTCATTTTGCATATGCAAATCAACTCGCAGGCCAACGCGGCCGGTTCCTGGCAATCCTCCCCCCCTCGGGGGCAGCAAAGAGGAAGCAAGATAAACAAACAGACGGAAGGCAGAATTGAATATTAAGATAGAAGCAGGCGTTTAAGAAGTACCGAACGGAAAGCCAGGTCAATCCAAATTGTGACTGTCAGCCAGAGTGCAATAATAGGAGGCTTCAAGATGTCAAAAATCTTTCCGATGCAGCTTTTGGGGAAAGCCAAGGTTTAATGAAGTCAGTTTTCAGAAATCAGAGAGCAAATTGTATCACATTCAGTACTAATATTGAGATAACACCCCCTCAAATTATGTACACCATATAACAACTTTTCTACAGGATTTTTTTATGGTACTCGGACGTTTGGTCACCGGACTTTTGGTCGCCCGGAAGGTTATTGATAATTACCATTTAAAATTGTTGCTCAAATTCCCTAAATACAAACTGCGAATTATTATTTTGTCATACTTAATGCCCTATTAATTATTAGGCTAAAGGAAAGCTCCAGATTTCCTGGACTTTTATTGTGTTTTGTTGGAGAACTTGTTAAGACCCTGACTGACGTACCTTCTTAAAGGGACAACGCATGTATATACAAACTCTTATACACTCACACGTCCACTCAGTGAAACTGCTCAGGGCCATTGTTGGCTTTTATTGATGCGTAGACCGTGTTGTTTTACCTTGCTTTGTCGCCAGACTTGGTCGCCGGACGTTTGGTCGCCGCACGTTTGGGTCCGGGCGACCAAACGTACGGCGACCAAAAGTCCGGTCACGTTTTTTTATGTACGTGTTTTGTAAAACCGATCTCGTTTTACCCATTTTGGCTCTAATTGGGTTAGTCTCGATCACTGGTAGCAGACAAAAATGTCATCGTTGACTGCTAATATTGTCATGCTTTAAGCACGATATGTACACACGCATTCCCCTTTCAACCGTCCGCCTTTTCACCATATAAATATAGCGTGTCAGCAAGCAATGTATCCAGACGGTCAAGTTGTCAGCGTGATACAGCGACATCTACAGATTCTTCAATTTAGTGCATAAAAAAGGCGCACCGACTGATTGGGCACCCCGTTCACTTTGGGGAAAATTTTAGACTTTTAAGTGGGCCCTATGTGAATACATATGTCACTTAATGAGGGGAGCAATTGGCCGAGGTGGACAGGTAGTCAGGATATTAATAAGCAATTACATTAACTACTAGTTTTATTTGGTAAAGTTACTCCTAAATTAAACACGGGCAGTGCTTTTGCTTCAAAACACTCAAATTGTCCACCTCGAGCATGATGCTGTTGATGCACTTTAAGTGTTACAGTCGAGGAACATTAATGGCGTCAACGGGCCTGTTTAAACCTCAAACACTTCCAAAACTGGGACTGGTACAAATTCTCTGGCCTTTCTCTCGTTTAGAGACTTAATTAAAAAGACCACGTGACACTTAAATGGCCACAGCAGAGCTTGTTTTGGTGCACTTTTTAAAAGCCTCGCTTCCCTAATGAGCGGTGGATGGAAGAAAAATGCTCAGACCTAAGGTGCCAGGTCGCCGCGTCCCGGCTGCGTCAGGAGGACGGATAACCGCGACTGCGACCGCTCGTTTTATTGAAAGATGTTTACAGTGGCCAGGCGGAGATGAAGCAAAATGATAAATAAGAGCGTCTGCTAGCAGCCATGTTGCCCCTGCGTGTCCTCGCCCGTCCTTGGAGAGCTCATATTTTACCAGCTGAGCACAAGCAAGCCTTAAATGACAGATATTCGAAGTCTGTCAGCATTGCTTGAGTTTGGCACATGAAACACTGTTTAAAGTTGTTTCTTTCATTCTTGTGAAGGGAAACATATTGGATGTTTTACTTATAATGTTCTTTTTTTTTTTATTTGGAAAAAACTGTAAAAAAAAGGCTACAGCTCGAGAAATATCATCACAATTTATTGTCTTAAAAATGTTTCTTCAATGCTTTCCACCCCGAGAGTCAAAAGTAGAAAAAAGAAACATGTTTAAAGATACATTTCTCAAAGAAAAATATGTGTTAAATCCTGTATTTATCAGTATTGTGTACTACTCTGCCATTGTTCACCATTGTGTATATTTCACACACTTTGAGTGTAATTAGATGGCAGTAAGAGCCCTTGAGCTCTGATGGCAGCCTTACAAATTTACTATGCAAATGTTCCCCGCCGGAGTCGTGCTGGAGGCTGAATCGACTTCCCCAAGTCAGTCAAAGTGAGCTGACCCTCTGACAGGGGCCCAAAGTCAGAGCGGTATGCCTTCACTTTCCTTTTTAATTAAGATATCAATTTTTTTCTTCTATAGCCCACCACCCCACGCCTCTACCACCCATGAATGACGGGGCCCTGGTAAACTACTTTGCACATAATGTTTACGGGGCATGGTAAGAACACAATGACATTTCACCACTTTTTCAACATAATTAACACCATTTATATTTCTCCTCACTAGGTTCATGGGGGGTGCTGGAACTTATCCCCAGCTGACTTCGGGCTAGGGGACACCCTGAATTGGTGGCCAGCCAATTGCAGGGCACAAGGAGACAAACAACCATTCACACTCATACTCATACCTAGGGGCACTTTAGAGTGTCCAATCAGCCTACCATGCATGTCTTTAGAATGTGGGAAGAAACCAGAGTACCCGGAGGAAACCCATGCAGGCCTGGGGAAAACATGCAAACTCCACACAGATGGACGTGACCTGGATTTAAACCCAATTCTCCCACTATGAGGCTGATATATATATATATATATATATATATATATATATATATATATATATATATATATATATATATGTCTATATATACTATATATATGTATATATCTATATCTATATATATATACTATATATGTATATATATACATACATATGTATATACACACACACATATATATATATATAATTATTTGTTTCCAACTGGTTTATTAAAAAAGCTGATTGATTTACCTTGCTATATATATATATATATATATATATATATATATATATATATATATATATATATATATATATATATATATATATATATATATAAATAATCTTTTTTTTATTTTGGCTGGGCTTCAAATGAGAGTACCATATGAACGAAATTGTCATGGTTTAGCTCATTTATTTATTAATGAGTGGTGATTTTGTCAACAACGCTATTTCTGTCATATGTTTCTAGTGCCTTCCAATTTGTGGCGAAGAAGAAGTTAGGGAGCCCAACACAGGAGGCCGTGCGTCCGTCCAGCTGGGGGCACTAATGATGGCATGAAGAATTTGCAGGGATCTGCAGGTGGAAAGAGTTGCTACAAAGTTGCTCTTGCCCATCGATCTATCGATCTAGCCACCGTCATTGGCGAGATCATTTTCAACATTGAAAATGCTAAATAAACATAGAACAGAACGGATCAAGAGCGACATTTTTGCAGGCACTGACTTAGAAAAGCATGTCATCGATGCCCTCGTTCAGAAGGAACGCCACGCGAATTCAATTGATGAGTAAAGGTAAGATATAGAATGGCATTATAAAAAAATGAAATGTGCTTTTTTGGTGCTATGTTTTTATGCATAAAGACTGAGGATATGAGATTTTAAAACAAAGTTATTTATACGATGGAGATGTCATTTGTTTGTAAATCTGATCGATGACGTCACGACGTGATTGTCTACCCTGCCTGCAACGTGCAGCTTGTTAAGGTAATTTTATTTTGGACATGTTCCATGCATTTGGTTTGTCTAAAACATGTGATTTTTAAAGATCCGTCGGTGAGAAAAGGTGAAAAGTAGTGTAAAAGTACTTCATTTCACATTTTCTGATTAGATGTATAATCCACTTTTTAGTACTCAGCTCAGGTTTTGAAATTTCTTTTATATTTTATTTTCAATGAAACTGTGTCACGTCAGTGAATGCATCCTGGATGTATCCTTCTGTCATGAAAATGGTGAAACTAATGCATTTTCCCAAACTATAAGTCACAATTTAAAAAAATTAGTTTGTCTGGGGGTGCGCCATATACTCCAGAGTGATTTATGTGGTGGAATTATTCAAGGATTATTATATAATTTCACGTTATTTTTACACGGAAGATCAGGGCCTGTGTTGGTAATTTCAATATTGGCGGTGGGTGGAATTGTGGTTTATCCTCACAAGGGTCACCACGGCCAACCGGTAGAATCGCCTGTAACTTAAAACGAACACTCTAAAAATGTAATTACTTAAAAAAAAAAACTTATATATAACTATATATATTCAGCCTGTTGTTGCCTTTATTCTTCATCCTTCTTTTAAAAAAAACTTGTATATAACTATATATATTCAGCCTGTTGTTGCCTTTATTCTTTGTCTTTTTGGGCTTGTGCGACTTATAGTCCGAAAAACATGATCACCTGAGCCTTACCAACACTTACAATAAGTTACAACGTAATACACGTCATTCTAATTAGTTTCTTCCTCTTCAAGGCCTACAACACGGATCCCAAATGAGATGTCACCCTAAACCGGCGACTCCCAAACAAATGCCAGCACGCTTTACAAAAGCGATGCCGTCAGATCTTGTGGAAAGACTGAATGCTCTTTGTTGACAATATGATGACCAGAGAAGAGTCAGGTAAGAAGATGATCTAAATTACTCACACAGCTAAAAGGAGAAACTTTGTATTTTATTATTAAGGAAGTTCAAACACATTTCTTTCTTGAGAGCATCATTTTCAAATTGAGCTACGTATTAAAACAGCACACATAGACTTTTGGATGAAAACTGAACCATGAAATGTCTTTCAATTCATAGTACATGTTTGAAGATCATTTCTTAAAATGTGTGGTAAGTCTGAGATGTGTATTTTTCAATTGTGATGATCGCACAATCCAGTGTTGTTTTCACACATTACAATAACCACAATTTTTGGTCGCAACCTATTGCAAATGAACGATTATAGAACAACTTAATAAAATTGCACGGATGTCCAATGCATCCACATAATCGGCAGTTCAGTATACATAAAGGCCCTCACTCTAATTTCACCATGTTGGTGGTACGTCGACTCAGAAGTCCTTGACGCACGCAAGGAGCTGAGCCGTCCTTTTATCGGAGCCACACAGACAAATCCACTCTTAACGTTCAGTCATAGCTGCAATAATCCTGCAGAGAGTTTACCCATTGTTGACTTTTCTTCTTCTCCGTTTGAGCAACGCATTGGTCTTTTGCGCTGTGAAGGAGGCTGCCTTCAATAACACACACATCAGACGCTGCGAATTAGCAGCAAGCTGTCACGCGTCCTTGTTGGAGCTCTCAAACGTCCTCTTTAAATGTCAAAGGAAAGCAGAGATATAGAAAAACGAAGAACATTTTTGTTTTTTTTGGGAGGGGGGACTTAAAACAAACAAGAGAAATGTAGCTAAATTAAAATAAAATAACTATAAAATTAATACATACATTAATGCAAAATACATCAATGGAAATTGATTTGAAGTGACTAAATATAGCACATAAAACACTAAATAAATGCCAAATTGAGAGACATTTTTTAAAAGTGGAATGAAAGTAAAAAAAATAAAATAAAAATACAAAACTAACTAAACGATCATTACAAACTATGAAATATTTTTCTTGTAATGGTGTTGTATTACCTATTCACACAAAAAGATTAAAAACATGAGTGAGCTAGCGTCAATGTTACACTATATTGTTTGTGGGGCAGCAAAAAGGTGAGGGTTGTAGTCCTAATGTATCTATTTCTGGATTGTATGTTTGCATTCGTGTTGTGGCTTTTTGCATCGTGTTGTGACATTTTGCATTTGTGTTGTGGCCTTTTGCATTCGTGTTGTGGGCAATTGGGGTTGGTGTTGTTGATGCTTTTTGCATCCCTGTTTTGGACAATTTGCATTCCTGCTTTTTGTTTGCATAGCATTTTGAATTGGCGTTCATTATGTAGAAATTTGCATTTGTGCTTTTTTTTTCTTCATCTTTTTGCAAAGCATTTCGATTATGCACTTTCTCTGACACTTCTCAGCAACCGTAGTAAATGCATCATTGAAATAATTTAATCCCTGAACAATTTCTGACTGCATGGATAATTTTTTTCCAAATCTTGTTTGGAAATAAGCCCCCTAATTTTGGCAGCATTTATAATGAAACATGACGGACTGTGAGATAATTTAAGTAAAATAAAGAGAAATGGAATATATCACACAACTTAACCTAACAAATGAATTCAACTTGTATCTGATATTATTTGAAATATCCTTCCTAAACAAATGTCTGGTGAAATACCTTTGCGCACCACCTCCCCTAGCTACTTTTGCCCACTCCTCACACCGAGCCTCCGTCACTATGGTGCAGCGTAGTCAGTGAGTGCGAGTCTTCTGTAATCTGCACTTGATAAGCACTCTAATTGAAGTGCAAATTCAATAGTCCCTCATCAGCTTTTCCAAAGGCTGTGGCTAATTAAAAACTTCACCGCACCCACCACCGCGTCAACGGCATGCTTCAGGTGACGCACGCAGGCCATGGCGGGCATTCTAAACCATCAAAATGTTGACAAAAAATCAAAAATAATCAACAGTGTACCCGCATTTTGCTTGAATATTTTTTTTCACATTTAAATTTGAACCAAGCAATTTAATTGTTCATGATGTCCATACGTAAGTTTATACGTGTGATGAAACTAGTGTTTATAAATATAGAACAATGAACACAAACAAAATAAAATACATTTCACTTTTAAATGGAACTTTTGGGAAAACTTTGATGTGCATGCAGGCACGTGTAAGCGTGGTGGTTGATTGGGTTTTGCAGCTTTAATCAACTTGCTGTATTTCCTCTCTCGGTAGACACGCACATGCTTATTTATTTGCGTATAATTGCATTGGAGTGCAGAGCCAAAGCTGAAGGGGCGTCCCAAATGTCCCAGCATTTGTTGGCCGTGGCCAAGTCAAGGTATTGTGAGACATTGTGTGCGTTTAATAGGGGGAAAAGTGCCCATCTCGTGAATGTTGTTGTGCATGGAGATGAAAGACGGCGTGGATGAAAACAATCCAGGTGTCACAACAAGCTTCTCTTCTTTCTTCAGCTGCCAGATTTCTTCCTTTTGCCTTTTTTTTTCCCCGCCCGTTCCGTTCGCCTTAAATGAAAGATCCCACCAGGGCAACTTTTGGACGAGCATCACAGCCGAACCGAGGCGAGCCGAGCTTTATCCCCCAAGTGCTTTTGTTCGCGTCGGATGATCTCGATCTTCAAAAGGGGGGCGGAGGAGGTACTAGGACGGAGGCGGGGGGAAATCACATTAGTCGTCTTCTTCGCTGGTGGAATTTGCCAAGACAGCCGATACGGGCAGCGTCCCACATGCGGTGACTCGATGCCGACTCACATCTGCCACACAAATAAACAAACAAACCTGCCTTATCCTCGCAGCCCAATTAAGATGCTGGCAAAAAAGCACACCTCTGCGTCTTTTGCAAAACCGTGCACTCGATGAGTTTTCATTCCAAGGAATTCACTCCAAGTGCTACCATAATGAAGAAATACAGTAGTTGTGTAGCAACACAGGCCACGTTTGCATGCAAACTATGGTTTATTTTGGGTCAGGTCAATATTCAGTTAAAAAAAAAATCATCAGTTTACATGCCCGAGATTGTACAGGGTTTAAAATCAATGAGCATTTAGCTTTTGCATGGCAACCTCATAATGGACAGAGATGGTCTTGAGGAAAATAATGTCATTTCTGAATTTGCTATGTTTAAATGCAGCCAATAACCCTTTGAAAATTGAGTTTTTGGCAAGAAAGTAAACACTTCTAATGCTCGTAGTTCATTCTCCAATCTATTTCTAAACGATACATTATGGCATATTTTTGTAAGAGATGAACCCCTTGTTAGTGCAACTATTTTGGAAATGACTTGGCCCCGTTTTTTTTACTGGTGAATAAGGAAGTTGTGCAAAAATGAACTAATTTATTTATGTTCTCAAGAAAATCCTTGATTTATTTGAAGTTTTATTTCAAAGATATACTGTATTTTCCGCACTATTAGTCTCACCCTTTCCGTAATTTTGCTGGGCGTGCGACTTATTCTGAGGTGTAATTTTTTCTTCTTCTTCTCCCTGACCAATTGGCATGTTCTGTTTTTTAAGGCTATAGTATTCTGAAAAGTCTTCTTGTTAACAGATGCCTATTTATCCCGTTCTCTATTTTACTATTGTTACTTTAAACTAAATAATTGCCCTCCCCCAAATGTGACTGGTAAATGCGACTTGTGTTTTTTTCCTCTTGATTGTGTTTTATAGGACTTCTAGTACTTTATATCGATGGATTTCTGCAGCTAACCTAACAAAAAGGTTATATGCAAAATCTTGATTACAGTTTAAATTGTATTGCAGAGGCAGCTATGCATGTACATTTCTCACGTTTTTTTTGATAGCCCTGCAGCTTTAATTGACAAGAAAGTGGAGAGCGTTAAAATGCAAATTACTAGGTGACATTTATGGACATGCACGAGTACACATGCGCACACACACACACACACACACACACACACACACACACACACACACACAAACACACACACACAACTCGATGGTGTTAATTCCAGAAAACAATAGTGTTTTTGCCAGCAGCAGCTGCTCACACATTTATACAACCTTATACAAGTGGCTGTTTAGCAAGAATCACACTTTTCTCTTCACATCTCCAACATAATTTTATCAAATGTCATATGCACTCAAATTTTCCATAGGAAGGCCAATTGATTTCCAATTTTCATTTCAATCGTTTATTTCAACTATTGTTGGGGTGGCATGGCTCAGTGGTAGAGTTGTCGTTCCATAACCTAGAGGTTGTGGGTTCAGTTCTCTGCCTTGGGTACCTGGTGTTGAGCAAGATACTACTGAACCCCTCGTTATTCCTGATGTTGCATAATCGGTAGTTAAATTAGGCTTTAAGTACCTTGAAGTGGAAAGGCACTGTACAAGTGTGTTTGTTTACAATTTGTCAAAATCTATCCACAAAATAATTTTCTCACATTGGTTCTGTGTAATTCAATGGCAATTCAACCACACTCTTGGCTTCTTAAATTTGTCAATCTGACTTTCCTGTAAACAGTACCGTAAGCCACATGTACTGACCTAACTTTGTCCATGAAAAATGCACTTACCAACTTCCCAGCCAATTTACCCACCAACCATGTTCAAACAAAACGTCTAAAGCTTGGTTATAGAACTGGAAGGGATTCCCGGGTGTGTTTTTATTGATGGCATTACTGAAAAAGTGATGAGAAAATAAACTCACTCTAACCTTTGGAATGTTGACTGCATGGCTGTGAAACCAGCACTTGTATTTAAGAAGAAGTGAACAGATGTTGAAAACAGTAATTAGACTTATGGCCTTTTCTTTTGCTGGCTCTTGGCAGCTGCAAAGAGACACAACCTTTTCTTTTCTGAAGTGGTCATCTGTGCGTGTGTGCGTGTGTTGAAGCGTTTTTACTGAAGCCTTTAAACTGCCGTCAAAGCATAAGTCAAACTTAAACTCGGCGCCTGACGAAGGACGAGCAAAGGCGGGCATATTGGTCCCGCTCTCGTAGGTTAAATTATCCGGAGCGATGTTTTTACACACAAGTGCCCCCTTGTCCGCACAGTCCACCGTCTTCATTTACTACACGATTCGGCCATTTGCTTTATTTACGGGAGGAGGCGACCAGTGAAGCCGCTGGGGGAATAGGCGGCAAGCCAATGGAAAAGGTACGAGCTAATAGAATGTGACAGGCGGCGAGTCGGAGAGGCCACTCAGGGATCGTAAAGCTGTCGCCAGTCAAACCGCCAAATTTGTGGCAATAACCTGCTGACTTTCTGCACTACTCTTGGGTCACTTTTACAAATGAACCGTTACCCTGTCCAAATAGCCCAAAGGGATAACTGCTGGATTCCAAGATTACCGTTTGTACTTTTATCAAATGTGTCCATGCACAAATGTAATCTTCAGCTTTCCTACTTTCACTTTGTTTCACCCACCAACTGACCATCTGATGCGTATGGACCAGCGCTACTAAAACGCGTACCAAATCTGGCCACAGGCTCTGAAGATATGTGATTTAAGGTTCACCGACTGCCCAATTTAATAATAATTCAGAAACTATTGGTATGAGTGCCACGTAATTTTTGAAGTGAAGGAGAATGAAAGGTGGGGAATATTTTCTCATGGACTCAATTGTGCATCAGATACTACTATAAAAATATGTTTAGGTGGACAGTGACCGCCCTTTAATCGCCTCTCTTGGGAAGGTGCTGAAACTGCGCACAGTTTAAATTTATACTTTCCTACATCTTTGAAATAGACCAAACTGACCAACAGCCACACCAACAAACAATTTTTATATAAATGACAACCAACCAAATGCCCAGGGAAATGTATGTTTAAAAAATGAAACCGACCAACAGGATCAAGCAAGCCAGTCACTGACCAATAAAATCAACATGAAACTTGGGAGGTTGGTTCTTTGGTCAATAAGGTAAGTAGCCATGTATAGTAGGTAGGTTGCTACAGTACCTACTGTAGATAGTTTCTTACCCTATTAACCGAAGAACCTATCCTATGGCCCAACCAACAAAGGGACACAAAGGTGATTCCATATCTACAAAATGAATGATACCAATCTGGTTACATCAACCGAGCTAAGAACCAACTAATCACCCTACAGACACAATAACAGACAACCAACGAACCAACCCACCCACTGACCAATCATGTCACAAGATTAAAATTCAGTTGTACTGTAAATAGTTCTCATTGTTTTTCAATTGGTATGCAAAATTAATCAAATGCATCCACAAACTTTTGAAGATATTGATTAATTGGCATGACCCCACCATAATAATGTCTTAAATATAGTGTAGTTTGTAAGGCATGACAAGTTATTACAGCAAAAGAAAGAAAGAAACAGGGTTGAGCAGACTAGTGACATATGATTTCTGAAATGTTTATTTCTACCACAGCAAGTTTGGCTGCGTTACAGAATGGGTAAATGATAAAGTAAATTGGCGGAGCAACACACACAAAAATGTCTTTTAAAATCTGTGAAAGGTGAGATGAGGTGCGTTCAGAGCAAATCCTTTTGGACCAGACATAAAACTGCCTATTTTGGGCGTTAACCCAAAAGCCACGTGCAATTTTACTGATATTATCTGCCATTTGTGCGAGGGAACAGTGGCTGGCCATCTTAATAGTGGGATTATCGCAGGGCATGATATCACGGTAAAGAGATATGGTCTGAATTGGCATTTGAAGGGGATATCATTCATCAGAGAAATGTAGGGGCTTTTGGAATAACTTCATACATCCTGGGAATAAGTGAGAGAGTGAAATAGTGGAGCGTGAGATTAACTCAGAGTTCAGGTTTTAATTGCATAGAAGGGGCTACATGTCTGAGCCGGATTCCATAAAAAGTCAGTTATTACTTCACCAAACATTCCCCAAGGCCGAGCCTTTATCAAAATTGGAAATACAGTATATTATGAACTGACACATAGCGTGTTTGAATTCCCCCTTAGCTGCATCGCTTCTTAATATTATGATACATTTCCACTTTTCATGTTTGATATACAAAATACTTTGTTTTGTTGTTGTTGGTCCCAAATGACCACAGCCCCATTTTTCTAGTTACATCAAAGGATGTCGTCGTTTTTGTTGATATTATTGCCTGCAAAGTACTATAAGACATTGTTGTGATTAATAGCTGCTGCATTTGAGGAAATGTGACTTGACTCAAGTTACAGCAAGAATGTTGTGTACAGTTGTATAGATTATCCACTTGGATCTTTTTCTTTTTTGTAGAATTGAAATATGAGCTTGCCAGTTTCCTGATTTTTAAATACAAAAAAGCCCCAAAAACATTGTAATGAAACAAATGTATTATGGGAAAGTGTTGGTCATTCTTGCGATCTTTATTCTCACTTTTTCCCCTTCAACCGAGAATTAGGAAGGAAGATGTCTGACTTTTAGATATGTTCTCTGTCGTAATTTGCTCAGAAATGAACTCGCTCCTTCTCTGTTTCCAGCATAAGATGTTAAGAGTGAATGGATGGATTGTAGAGTTAGACTGGACCACGTATGCTGTTGTGAAATTTCAACAAACGTCTTGGATCAGTGCCTTTTTTTGCAAACTGCCAAAAGTGTATTCAATTCTCGTTTTGTTGCGTATTGTTTTGCGTAATCCTGATTGACCGACAATTAAAGTCCGGACAATGAAGCTCGGAATAGGCTTAGTAATGCGCATCACAGCAGCTCCTCTGACTGTATGCCAAATTGTGAAGCATTGTGCTCTGGCTCGACTTGAACAAAATCTAAAATTCGCAAGCCAGGACTGCTCCGCCCTCCCCCCCCCCCCCCCCCCATATTCCAATCAGAAAAGAACTTTTCCTGAGAGATGGGAGAAGGAGAGGGAAGCAGGCAGAGGACAATGAAGGTGCGCCTGCAAAATCGATAGTTCATACACTTGTGAAATTGAAGTTTTGTCACAAAGCGAGCGCTCAAGTTGGAACATGAAATGGTTTTGGCGTTGGGCCCGTGCGCAGCGCCATATTGATTCCTCTGAGCGCTCCCTGCTTCGGTTTCCTCCGGACAATCTTTGACCTTTTGAAATCGCCACACACACGGACTGCGTTGGGACAGCTTTTGGCCTCGCTGTCACATTCTCAAATGTGCTTAATTCTCTTCAATTAATGCCAGATCACCCTCCAATATCCCTTTTTAATATTCCCAATTGAGCTAAGTTTTTCTGAACGCATTGGATGACATTGACAACGAACAATAGAAGTCCAATCCATTTTAAATGGGAGCGCTGCGGGTGATCTGGTGTTGTCAATGGCAGACACTGTTTTTCCCTTCACCTTCCCAATTATTTGGCATGTCACCTCAAATAGATGCAAAATACCTTATATTCCAAAATGTATTCGACCACAAATGTGTCCTCATGTCCTTTTAAGGTCCCAAAATTTCCTGAAATCTATAGTGTTCCTAATCCCCCTAAATACTAATAATGTCTTTCATTTAAAAACATTCTCAACCTCAAATGTGTCCCTCGAAAATACAACAAACATCACTCCTCTTCCCCATATGTCCTCAATAATAATACTCAATTATCACTAAATATGAAACATCATTTTTTACAAACTCTGCATCAATTTAGAGGTCTTTCCATATCAACTTTTTCAATTGTAGCTTCACAATGAAACAATAAACCCCTTCCGTCCCATCAAGCCTTGTGAGTGCACCCGTTACACCTCATCTGACTTCCCCGCTCTCTCATCCTCCCTCAGCTCCTGTTTTTTTCCCCTCCCTGTTGCAATTCGCGCCACAAACGTGTATTTTGATAAGGCGAATGAATATTCAGAGGAAGGGCCCATCACTGAAAACGTCAGGAGACAAAGGGGATGCAACACTAATAACGAGGCCAATTAATACCTTTTTTCAGGTAGACAACTCGGTTTTTTAAGTTGTCATTAGTTCAGTTAACACCCCAGGGACCTGACTTTCTGTTATTCCTGTTCCTTTGGCACAATGCAGGAGCAGCAAGGGATAAGTTAAGAAGAAATTTCACCCATTTCACCATCTACTCAAATGTTCCCCTTTCTGTGCCCATCCCTTTCACTCACAACAGCTGCAGAGGAACCGCAAATGTCCCTCCATGTCCTCAAATATCCCCAAATGTCAATAGTTATGCTGGTTCCAGAACAACAACCTCAGCATGGAAGCAAGTCAATAAGTCCCAGACTGCCACAATGCAGACAGCACATCCAATTCCCATTCTATGAAAAGCCCGAAACACGATATTAAAATTCACATGAAGCTATTATATTGGCTTTCACTGCCGAAATATACTTATTTTGGATCTCCGCCAAAAATAATGGGGTACTATAGACAGATGCACAAATGTGATAGCTCTGCCTATTGTAAAAGAAATCTAATCATAGTAGTGAACGTGAATAATTCACTTCATCTTATTAAAAAGCACCCTTTTCTGAAATGAGAGAATGTGACACAATTAATTTAAAAAAACATTAATTTAACATTTACCTCATGGCTAATTATCTGTGATTACAGTATTTTATGTGATATAGCTGTCCTAACACATTGACAGGCGTGCAGACAGCTCTAAGTTTAGAACCTGGCGTTTTTTTCTCGTTTTTTAACAGAAAGCATACTTATTTTTTTTAGCATGTGATTTGGTGTATTCAGTTAACTCTTTATTTTGCTACCAGCCCTCCCAGTTCACATGGATTTGACCTATATTAGTGATAAACTCATCTGAATTTACAGCAGAAGGATGAAAAAAAGACGATTGCAAGTCTATCGTTGTCAATGGCACTGAAAGAGTTGTTTTTATTTAGGCATTATTTGTTTTCTATTGTATGTAGTATGTATAGGAGATAATACTTGAGGCAATTTATCGAATATTCTCTTGTTTGGTGCAGTGAATTAGCCTTGGAATGTGTCTCTGTGTGTAAAAGATTGTTCAGGAAGCAGCGAGGCGGTTTGTTAAAAACCTTTTTGGATTGCAAGGTCAGTGGCCCTGATTTTTCTACCTTTTTGTGAGAATAAACGCACACGTGTATTGACATGGGTTTTATATTTGTGTGCAACTTCCTATGCCTTTCTACCACTTCAATTTAAACAGTTAATCTTCCTTTAGTAAAACACAATGAATAATCCATTAAATGAAGGGGGTAAACAAAAATGAAGGCAAAAAATATATACCGCATTGGCGCTAAAATTGGAAGAGTATTGTGGGCACTTATTTTTCTGGGCAAGCATTTCATTTTTGTTTACCAAATCTTCATATTTATTTTTATCTCTATTTTGGAATGCACAACCTCAGAGTGCACATTCAACAGTTTCCTACTTGAAATAAAACGTCTTATTTGGGTCAGTAAATAAAAACACACAACAATCTATAGTTCTAATGAATAAAAGCTGGCTTTAACAATTCCAACAGAGATGTTGCCCCAACTTTCCCCCAAATTCATACTTTAAGAAAAATCTAAACAAACCCACAGATCACTTTCAGTTTAAAAAAAATGGGTGGAGTTATTAAATTCAGGTTTTTTTTCCTTTAATATTTGAACAACTCTATATTTTATGATGTCCAAATGACCGCTGCGCACACACCTACTTGTGTATCTACTGTATCAGTTTGTACAGTATTGTGCTGGAGTGAGTAGAGGTTGTTGTTATCTTCCGTGGCCTCGGCACCGTTTGGCACTCATTGAGGAAGATTGATGGCTCTCCAGGCACAATGGTTGCAGGAGACAAAGATGGAGGCCGAGGGAGGATTTACAAGGCGGAAGCTGCAGAAAAAGAGCAATAGTGTGTGGGCGAGTGATGGTCGTAAAAGATGCAGAAATTAGAGAGTAAATGTCGCCGCGTGGAGGAGCTGATGCAATTGCTTCCCCCACTTCTCCCATTTTTGCTTGTACGGAGTTATAAGAAAATGTCAGCTGTTTGTCGTCAGAATGCAAGTCATCTAGCATTACATTTGGATATTTAATCGGGTAATCAATGTCTTCATTGATAAAATATGTATGCCGTAATTTGCTTGTTCATCACGCTAAAAATAAACGGTTTTACTTTTGAATTTTTGGTTTTAATTATGTTTAGTGCAAAGTGTTTTCCCAAAATGAAATGTGGTTGATCTGTCATAAGTTGACTAGCAACAAATTCTCGAGACGCCATGTCTGAAAAGACTTGAGGTCTTTTATGCTGGTTTGAATCAACCATTTTAAGCTTGTTTTGGCCCCCACACATATTGTTGAATTGCTACCAAACTGAAAACATTTTTGCCTTTTACATGTGCGCCAATCTTGGTGAAGGGTTACTGAATCTCCTTAAATCCATTTACAAATATAACGTAACGTGGTAGATATCGTTTTCAGGGGTAGACCCATAAGAAAATGCTGAAGAAGCCATGGCTGAATATACACAGAAAGCCTTAAGAATTGCAGTTTAGTCTCATTTTTGACATTTCCAAAGTCCATCAACGATGGAATGTGTGCAAATTTATAAAAATTCTTAACCAGTTATCTTAGCCTAGAAGCTGTCCATAATTCTTCCGCATTTACGAGCCGGTCTTTCTATCTGTGCGCGTGTGTGAGGTTAATGCTCTGCATTAAAGGCCCGCAGAGAACTTGCCGTAAAGCTAGCTGCTGGAGCGGACCCGAGGCGACGATCGAAGCGTCAAAATCATTTAAGCCCAATTCCCTTTCACGCTGGAGCTGCGCCCAAGTAAGTGCCAAGTGCACTAAAACAAGACGGTCCTGGCATTTTGCATTTGGCCTGATGTCCACAAAATGCCCGTATTAGAATGCGCAGTCATTTATTCTAAAGGCGCCTTCAAAAACAGGCCTTAACGATTGGAACGCCAATCCAAGCAGTGTGTGTGTGTGTGTGTGTGTGTGGACCTTAATCCACACACTCTTTGTATTCCTGACCATTGCTCCCCTCTGAGAGTGAATAAATGTCATTTCTTAACTTACCCGTGTTTACGTGCGCATGCTGAGGAAATGTCAATCAGATGCCAGAAATGTCACATAGCTAGACAGTTAGCCTATGCTATGTATGTTAGGGTCTCATCAGTACCTGAAATACATATTTAATCGCTGCAGATTTTGCATTTTTACACACACAATGCTGACTTTCAAAAGTCCAAACTAAAGTGAGTTGAAATAACTACTCATACAATAATATCTTAATGCTGCAAGTCAGACGTTTAATTTCAGTAATCAGGCCAAAATTGACTCCTATCCCAAAATACTCATAACTCAAGTCACTCTTTATCTCCAGGCACCAGCTATAGGTGGTAAAAAAATCTATTATAGGTTCCCTCTGTGTATTTTTCTCGATGCACTGATTCTCTCCCACATTTAAAAAAACACATGTTAAGTTATTGAAGACGAAGATGTCTGTCGGTGTAAAAGAATGTCTTTAAGTAGCCCGTGATTGGCCATTGACCAGCCAGTCATGTACCAATTTCTGGCGTAAAATGAGCTTGGCATGCACCAGTATAAAAAAAAAGCACTGGTCAGGCTCCATCTCCAAAACAGTCCATCTCCCCGCCAAACAGATGCAAACTCGCCGTCTGGTCCGCCCACGCTCGCTCTCTTAACTCGCCAAGAAGTCTCGCTGGTGGACGCACGGGGAAAGATGGGATGCAGAGTCCAGCTGGCCTGACAGCGCAGTCAGCCAGTGGAACAGATGTGGCAGCGACTTTGATGTTTGCGAGGCTTCTTCTGAGCGTGCTTGGTCCGTAACGAAGGACCAAGATGTACAGGAGATTGATGAGGGCCTTTTGAAGTCTGCAGATAAATACTGACATTTGACTAATGCTCCAAATTGAAAGAAAGTAGGATACAAAATCCATACAGCGAAAGACAATAAATCCAATACGGCTGGTCACGGATTGGCTCCTTGAAAGTTAATCCACTGCTTATCACTACCATAATGTGAAACGTAGAAAGAAACATCAACACTATACAAAAAGAAACAAACATAACAATATCAGTGGTGATCCATGCATTTTCTAGTGACGCCTTCAGCTACAGCTGCAACACATAAAAATTAATCAATAATAACCTCATACAATTGAAATATTATTTAGGAATATAGCCATATTTTACTCCCCAAAAATCCTTTTTACCTGGACACAATATCCATCCTTCTTTTCTATCGCCATCGAAGCTAATGCTGAAAGTCGAGCCTATCCTGTCGTATATCTAGCAAACGTTTTTATTCAATTTAGTGCTGAAAATGTGCGTTCCCGGTTGTGACAGGCTTGCTTGCTTTGGAGTTGACCAACCTTTCTTAATGATGTCCAGCTTTTTTTTCTTAAAAAGTCCATCTTGAAAATGGCTTTGACAGTAAATCTGCAAACAAATCAATTTCTTCTCCTTCAGCCATTGTGGGTTGACAAAACCGCTATTAAATCAACACAACAATATATTTGCTTGTGCAGCTCGCTCCAGATACAGTTTGGTAGCTCTGGCTAGTCCACTCTATCACTAGCCAATCATGGTTGGTGAAAGTGATGATGTATCCCTACGCCTGTGAGTAGGCAATAGCGTATCCCTACGCCTGCGAGAAGGCCTTGGTGTCACCAAATCTAATTCTTGTTTAATGCAGCAGAGCCTGCAGAACTGATTGTGAAGGCCTTGAAGCAGGTTTCTGACCCTGGCAACAAATAATGGCTGAAATGTGATTGGTTAAATGCTTCAATATGAAAACACACATCTGGAAGCAGTGCAACCAGGGGGGAAAGCAATGAAAGGAAGCTAACAGACCATTTGGAATTATTTAATAAGTATTCATGGACAAAATATATTTAACAACAGTCTGTGATTCAGATATTTCTTAGGCCAGCAGAGAAGGCCTTGAAGGCCCTGACGGCACACCACTGAACAATATGTACTCGGTCTTCAGCAGAATTGACATTCGGTAGACAGAAGATGAATTGGGATTGACCCCCCCCCCCCCCCCCCCCCCCCCCATCCCCAGAAATTAAACCAATCAGACAAATAATCCACAGATAAAAAAGTAATGAAATATGACAGGGATCATGGTTGATCTGATTTGTTTTGCATTTGCGGGAGGAGAAAGTGTATTATGGCAATTAAAAGGAGCACGATGGAGCTGTAGAATGACACACACAAATGTTTGAAGTGAGAGGGAGACAGAGAAGAAGAGTGAAGGCGGCAGAAGATGATATGAGGTCGACCCGAGGACCAAACTGAGAACAGATCAGTAAAATGCGAGTACGTTTCGCTTTGTTTAAACTGTCACTTAAAGAGCACAAAGAATGCATCTAAACACATCTTGATAGTACAAAAAGGTTATTTTTCCTTGAGGGCTAAAACATTTTTTTTGCCATGTCAAGTGGGTGAACAAGTGCAGATGTGTTACATATTAACAAAAGTCATCAGTTGTATTCTTTCAACTCGTTTGAGGGGAAACGAGTTGGTCGATTTGAAATGTTTTGTTTCATATAAAAAAATTATATTCCATTATCCATTGTGTAAATCTAGGTGTTTTAAATGACAAACTTATTTCAGATGCAGAAAACACTAGTTTTAAATTCTTTAATATAAAGCAGCAATATCATTACTTGGATTTATGACCTTGGATTTTTTTTATACTTTTGTACTCACCATTTTAATCTATTATTTACTAAACCTATGTTTGTGTTTGTCCATCCACTAATGGCTTTTTGTGTGCATTCTTGCACAATACAATACCATCTAATTTTGCATTGATTGTTGAACCTTGTGTCAGAACAATAATGAATGCTTAATTGTATAGAGCGCCATTGATAGAATACAAAAGCAGTTAAGGTAAACAAAGGACAGTCTTGAAAACTAAATCATTGAAGACTAAACATAGAAAGTCAGGTGCTGTTTTTTATACCATTTTAGAGGACTGGAAAAATGTGTAGCAAAATTTGTTCCTGGGGGTACTAATTTCCCAGCAGGCGCTACTGAGGAGAGTTGTTTCACAATTTGAAACAAATCTTTCAAGTTGATGCTAGTGTAGAAATTGGCCCAGAATGGCCTTTTTTTTCCACTTAAGTCCGAGTACGTTATAATAGACATTTCTACCAATGAATGATAGGCAAAAGTAGTACTGGGGGCTCATTTTTGAAATAACTTTTCTGTAGATGAAGCGCAAACGTTAATAACAAACAGGACGCATGACTTGAATCCTAGGTAAAGGCCACATGTCCATCCCGAACAGAGCTGGAGGCGACTCAAGCGAGCGAGTGCAGGAAGGATCAGTTTTGAAGGCGCACTACGCGCAACATTGCAGTTTATAATTAAAATGCAAATAGAAAGACCTTGTTTTTACTCTCGGGGGAGAGGCCTCACGTCTATGTAGCCCAGCTGGCCAAATCGATTTTCATACCACGCGCTGAAATCAATTTGGAAATTTCAACTCCACCCTCCCCTCACAAAAATATATAAAAGGTGGCGTACAAAAAAGTCTGAACATTCTAACGCAAGGGTGTCGGACTCGGGTTGGTTCCCGGGCCGCTTTAACGTCGGCTTGATTTTACGTGGGCCGGACCGTTTTAGATATAATATTTAGATTTTTTTTTTATAAATGGATTAAAAGAACTGGATTAAAAGCCCTGAATATTCAGTTTTTTATAGATCTAAAACAATGTTTATTTTAGCTTGTTTTAATATATTTTTAGATTTTACAAAATGATTTTTGAACTAAAAACACAGACAAAATTGATGAAAAATTACAATTATTGATTTAAAAGGGGGAAAATCAGGAAATTTAGTATACATCTATACTCTTCAATTTAATTTGATCCTAAAACAGAAAGTCGGCACTCACGATTTACTTTCCCGGGCCACACAAAATGATGCGGCGGGCCAGATTTGGCCCCCCGGCCGCCACTTTGACACGTGTTCTAACGAGTTTGAAGAGTTCACAGCGTTTTTCCCGCCCTCTTAAAGCAGTTATTGACAAAAAACAACAAAACTAAAAAATAAAACCCACAATTTGACAATGGTCAACTCTTCCGACATTGGCTTAGTCCTAATAGAACGCGCAAACACGCCTTAAGCTTCAATTTTCATTAACAACACACGTGTCTGTGTGTGAGTGTGTGCCCTTCAGCATGACATTGACGTGTAACACGTCTCCAGCTCAATTATCTTCATCCAGCGGATTTCAAACACGTTGCGCTGGAGAGAGCAGCACTTGCTAATTAGCCTGCCGCTGTGACGACAAAGTCCGTCTTTAGCTCCCCCTTGATGCTTTGCATAAAAGGGTGTTTCATTAATTGTGTATGTTGCTTCAGTCCGTAGTCACCACCTTTGGAGTTGTCAACAGGTTGACGTTGTAGGTGTTCGTGTTATGTAGGGACTTTCTATGTCAAGACTAAATCAATAACAGAAAAAAACCCTGAATATTGTTTTATCGATTAACAAGCTTTTACATCAGGACATGCAAAAAAAAAAACCTGATGCATACTTGGAATTGAATAGGATGTTAGTCATTTTGGTTTGCAAAGGCCAGTTTGTGGAAATTTAGAAAGTTCGAGTTTTCATCAATAACAGGACAAACACAGAAATTCCCGGATGTCCCATGTCTGAAATCCAACAATAAAGATTGTCACGGAATTCTATTATTGAGGTGGTCAAGTGGTTGGTGCAGTGGCCTCACATTTCCGAGATCGAGAGTTTAATCCCTGATATGGATATGTTCAATAATATGTATTGTCCCTTTTATGAAGTAAATCAAATTCAAACATCTTCACTGAAAAACCCGTTCTGACGTATTTACCGTCTTCTGCTTGAATTTAAATGGTACTCGGACGTTTCGTCGAAAGACGTTTGGTCCCCGGACGTTTGGTCCCCGGACGTTTGGTTGACCGGACCTCGAATGGAGAATTTTTTTTTTAAAGCAAAACAAAATACACCGCTTAGAAACAGATATGTTCCATTTTTTTTCAAGGAAATTCCAGGGGTCCGGATATTTCCCCCCCTCTGCATTTGGGAGAATGGTATAAAACCGATCCGCAATGCAAAATTGTGAATTTAGGGAGTGATTTTAGATCTTTTTCATGCTCTTGTTCTGACAGAGCCTTTTGTTGGCTGTTGCTCTTTTCAGCAGCTGGAGCATGAAGAGCAAGATGTGTGGGGAGAAACTAGCTGCACTAATAAGTTCACTTCTCTCCACTGGCTGCACTCCCGTACGACAGGGGCGACTCCCGAGTGTACCCCGACGCCACTCCACTTCCCAATTAACACCTCGCGTACACACATGCGCCATCTATATCCAGTGTAGATTTAAAATCCTCTCCATTAAGCCTGTTTTTCCACTCGCCTTTTAACACGCGACGTACATGGCAACAGATTATACACGCTTTGTCGCAAATGAGGCTTTTCACTGTGAAAATTGTCAATGCAGAATCCCAAGAAACAGTACTTGCTAATTATGAGTAACTAAAAAGTGAAAATATATTCCCTGGGTGGTTTAACATCTCTCTGTAGTGGGGTTTCTTATTGAAAGTAGTCTTTTTAATTTATACATTTCAATTCAAATGCAGGATATTAACACCTCAATTGTTTTAAGATATGTATAAGGGAGTATTCGGGCTATACCGAAAGGGAAAAAATAACTAGATTAAATTTAATTGTGGCAAAGCTTTTTTTGGTCTTATTTCCAGAAAAAAAATCAAGTTTAGTTTTCTAAATTGCAAAAAAAAAATCAAATCCTGAGAAAAATAATTTCGGTATTTCAAAACAAATTTGTATACATTATTAAAGAAAAAAAACACATTTTGGATTCATTATTTTCTTTTCTTTGGCGCTTTATTAGCAGAGCTGTGAGTATATTTGTAATTTAATGTAAAACAAAAAAAAATCAAATCCTGAGAAAAATAATTTGGGTATTTCAAACCAAATTTGTATACGTTATTTTCAAAGAAAAAAAACACTTTTGGATTTATTATTTTATTTTCTATGACGCTTTATTTGCAGAGATGTGGGTATATTTGTAATTTAATGTAAAAAAAAAAACCAGAAAAAAATGAATTTAACAAAAAATTGTACACAAATGATCTAAAATGTATATTTTTGGAAGAATTATCCTTAGATATTGGTAAAAGTGAATCAAAACATCTGTGATATCCTGGAAAGCCTTCTACTTCCTGTTAAGGTCATGCGCGTTCCGCAATCTCTGTGAGGTCATCAGATGGCTTCCTTTTCTTGCGTCTGAGAGCAGGAAATGCCAGCCTGATAAAGCTGCAATATGAACACCCACACACACACACCCACAGGCACGCCACGGCTGTGACATTAAGCGTCGCCGCAGTGAATCTGGGAGCATCAGGGGCTGAAGTCACCCTCGAATTGCCTATTTCCCATAACTCATGTGCTCGTCTTCCTTGCTAGTGGCATTATCAAACCAGGAACTCCTGGCAGGCATCTCTTCTGTCATTTTCAAGCGAATCGCCTTGGCGCGTACCCACCTTTTGTCTAATTGGTCGTGGTAATCACTCCTTAACCCTGTAAAGGGCACGCGGTGTGAAATACCTTATCAAAATTTCTTGACGCTGACTATTCGCCTTTTTCAGGGCCTCAACGTTACCGCGAGCTCAAAATCTATGTGCAAATTACAACAACAAAAAGACAAGAGTTATATGGAAATGTTTATTCAAAGCATATACATGAAAACGTGAAGAACCCATCCGTCTATAACAGTTATTTTGGACAATTTCACTGTTTTGTTTGCGAGAAAAATCCGCCATAACAGTTGAAACCATAGAAAGTCAGTCGTTATTGTTGAAAGCAACAATTTCCCCAGTTGTGTGCGCTCTCACGAGTATCTGTGGAAAAATTCTCTTATATTGAATAGGTAGGTGGCACCCGCACAGCAGTTTCATTTTTCTACATGTCTAACATGTATTCACGCATGACTAGGTGTGTTGTTTTTGCCATAACTAGCAACGAGGTAGCAAAAAGAGAATGTCTATACTTCTCAACACTTATACTAATAAATTAAACAATATGAGCAACCATAACAGAAGCACATTAAACTCCCATGTGGCACACTAAAACTATTCAATCAATAAGAACACTCAGATTCCCATTCATCGAATTTATGTAGCTGAACAGGTCAGGTTTAAATAAAAGAATAATACAAAAAAAGAATAAAAAGAAACCCAGTTTAAAATACTGGAGTTATTTTGGCATGTTTTTGATTGCTTCTGCTGCTTTTTTTATTTTATTATTTTTTTTTTTTATGATCGTGTTAATGCTTACACATAACCTATACTGCAATAATTTTATTTATAGGTTAAGACTGAAAGGGTTGCTCACTGCGGAAATGAATTTAAAATAAAAAAGACCTTGCCGGTAAAACCTACGAGTCAGCTCTCGGTCGGTAAACACAATTGATGCGTTGCGATGTAACCCGTCGGTGTCGGGAGACTCGTAACGGCAACGAGCGACTTTCCAGGGTGCGCACGCTCAAAAGAGCTGAAATGTCAATATTGCGCCCGCGGGATAGCATAATTAAGGCGTAAGGATCTAAAAGGCTTGTCGCATATGGCCCAGCAGCTGTCGCATCTGTCTGCGGCTGCAAGGAATTGTACGGTAACGGCCTAACGTTAAAATGCCAGCTGACATATGAGAAAATGGACGCTCTGCGTGTAAAGAAACATTTTAAGCTATAACCCCTTGAACCCCTGGTACAGCGTGTTTGTTGACAACAGTGGTGTCAAACAGCCTGACTTTGTAGTTTATTCATACTGTACATACAGGATTAAATACTCCTTTTATTTTTCAACACAGGCACTGTTGGATTAGAATTTTGTGATTGAGTGCGTGCACTGTTGCGCTTTGCTCAATTTCTTATTCGCAGTCATATTCACCTGTAAATGACCATAAATCAGAAGTAAGCGACCAATCCACAGGAAATAGCCTGGAAATTACCATCAAATCAATGGATAATGATACAAAATGTATGGCTAAAAATAAACTGGTCCCACCCACATGAGATCTAGTTGGCATGATATGGACCACCAACCAAAATGCATTTGATACCCCTGGTTTCCAACGTAGAGATTTTAAATTCTTGACTTCTTCCAATGCAGTTTTTTTGGTTGTTTTCTCATGTTTTGTTGGATTTTTATTAATTTTTTAAATGGAGATCCATTTGGTATGATTTCCCACTAAATCCTCATTGGACCGCCATTCCAAAGCCTGCCGCTTTCTCTTTGTGCCGGTGAACATCAAAGCGTCTTCTCCAGAATAGGAAGTGACTGCAGTCAATGACATCATCCACTTCGGGGTCACTTCCTGTAAGAGGCGCGTGGCCGTAATCAACCTGAGCTAATTCGTTCGGCGTTCCGCTCTTTCTCCTCGCGTCCATTCCGACTGATGTGAAGTGGCATCAATTAAGTAGATCAGCCAGGTGTGAGCCAGGAATTAATGACAGAGATGGGGGTGGGGGGCTACCTGACAGGTACGCTTTTATTTATTATTTTTTTGTATGAATGTTGCAAGTTGACGAACACCGGCATCAAACTGGCAGAGATAAGGAGGAGGAGCTAGTGTCGTTGTAAATTGTCTACAACTGAGGGGTTGGTTACGAGTGCATTCGGACACGATCGGCCAATCAAATGACGCTTATGAGCTTTAAGTGCATGGTATGTGTTAAACTGTTAGTTCTATGTTTTTCAAACTGAGGCAACTTTAGTTAAAGAACATCCAAGAACAAAATTGAATTTCCTGTTTTTCTTTGCTATTGATTGGGAATGATTGCTAAAAGCCCTCACAGTCAAAATGGACTGGACGTTTAGCGTGTCAATGGAAATTAAAGTAACAGGGGCTACTTTACTGACTTAGATAGATTGGATTTAACTGAGCGGCATCCCGTAGCTCTTTTTTTGTTGTAAAATAAAGCAAAAAAGTGCAAAATTTGTTTGAATCCCATTTGTTCGTCAGAAAGTCAGAGTTGCTGCCGAGTGACATCACGGACGAAAGAATAATGAACAAGTAAATAAAAAAAATAATTAAAAAAGATCCAGCATCCAGATATGTGGATATCACATTTTGTGTCATGTCACATTTGGACATACCAAATATTACTATTGTGACCGACCTGACTCAAAATGGGATGTGTACATTATTTTAATTCACAAAATAGTCAACAAAGAGAAGATAAGTGAAGTGGCTTTTGTTTTGGAGCTTTTGTAAACTAAACATTTTTATTAGATCACTGCATTCGTATCTAGGCAGCTGTTACCTATTCATTATTTCATCTGGACAAGCAACAGCTATACAAATTAGGATGAGGCTTTTAATAAAATAAGGGTCAGGTTTATTAATCCTAAAGCCTTCCCCTTGCAGTATTCTTGTCCACTTTTAATGGAACCATGCAGAACATGTTTCTTGGAAGAACCAGCGGAGATTTTTGATGGGTTGGTTCGATTGTTGCCCGTTTTGTGCAAAAATATTTTGAGACGTCAACCTCGATGGTGCAACTTTCCGTGATCTTTTTGCATGCTGCAACTCTGTTTTAGTTCAATGTGACTTTGAAGGTGAATGTTGTGCCTCATGTATGCATTTTATTCCTTATGGGATCAGTCACACTTTTATTATTGGGACTTTAACGTGAACTCAAATCCCACAAATTGTGTTTTATTGACCCCGCAAAGAGGTGATCTAGTTAAAAGTATAATAGTAAAAAAAATCATATAGGTCTGTAAAAACATCCCAAAAGTTGAACTGGGAAGTTAACTGTTTTGGGTTTTATTGTCTTATCCTCTAACATGACCTTCGTCCAATCTCCATCCAAGATTGTTTTGGAGGCGGCCACCTTTTTTGAAAATCTTTCCGTCTGCACGCTGACGATGTGTCATTGCTGCAGGCTCTAATTAAGAAGCAGGTAAAGGCTCAGATCGCTTTAATTGCAAATCAGTGCTGCTATTCTGTTTCATATTTGATCGTCCGCCTCGGTGCAAATGCCACCAGCGAAGCGTCTCGCCTCGCTCTCCTCTCTCCAGATCTTCTAATAAAGACAGAGGTCTCGCTCGCTCTTTGGCCGCACTCTGTATTCTGTCACTTTCCCCCCCCCTGTCTGGGAACTTTCCTCTATCTTCCTTTTGGAGCATTAATTAGGCACCCAGGTGGAAGTGTAGAATGTGCAGTTTTGTGAGGAAAGGAAGTCACTACCTGAACCCTTGTGAAAGGCCGCAGAACATGAGAGATTTAGGCGGCTTTGAAACTTCTGTTCCTGTGAGCTTCTGTAGGCGTGTATATCCTGCATGTATGCGTGTTTGTCCCAACCAGAGTTTCGCTCCCAGGAAGCCGGCGGTGTTGTCAAGGTTACCCAATGAGGCAAAAATAACAAGGGAGTTCACCATTGTCACTATGAAAGTATCTCAAGGATGTAGGCTTTATAGAAACAATCGCGGACTGCTGTTTTCGTGTGCGTGCGTGTGTGTGTGTTTATGAGCTATATGCGCCCGTGAACTGAATACAAATGGCTTAAAATGAAGATATGTTGAAGTTAAAGTTCAATTTTTAGCATACCTAATAATTTCCCTTTTTTGGTCCGATGTCATTTACAAAAATATTGTGTGTATTTGTATTTAATTATCATTATTAAATCTAATTTAAAGTACTCAAAGTATTTTCGGCTGTGTATTTAATTTTCTCTTTTCTAAATCAATATTTTGCAATATTTGAATTGATTAAAGAATAAAAGTCTTGACTAGTTCAATCTGTAGTGTAGTATTTAGCCAACATTAAAATCCCAGGATGCTGGGGTGAATTAGATTAAAATTGAGCAATGGTCATCATTTTGCGGTCCCTAATAAAATTAGTTTCACAACAATTTGTATCATGTGTATTGATCAGTGTAAAAGCATTCCAATGCTCATGACCGTATTGATATATTCTACAAAACCAAAAATATATTCATTGGCCTGGAAAGATTAATTTTTCAAAGTATGTCACTATCACTCATTTTCTGGTGGTTTTTTTTAATGAAGCAATTTAATTTTACTTTATACCCCTTTTATGTAACTTTTTAAGCATTTATTCTATTGCTGAAGTAAAAAAAGATGGCTGCATCCAGTAAAAAAGTATGGCGGCCGTATATAGTACAATGAGAATTCCGTTAGCAGACCTCAACATTCTTTTTTTTTTTTTTTAAATCTCCTTAAACGTCTGGTAAATTCTGGACCCCCCTAGGTGGGTTGTATTTATTTTCACAGTATCATTGCGGGTATAGACTTTGTTTTGATTGACTGGATCAGTTTTGTTGGTGTTCAAGGTCGTTTGTTTATAGCTGTCACGCAGTGGCTGTAAAGAGCGATGGCGTGTAAAAAGCTGTTGTCATTCGCCGTGTTTTTCATCTCACGTTCGGCCCCACAATATTGGTCCCTCAGTTGTTCTATTTTTTTTTTTGCTTGCTTTGTGCTTTTGTTGTGGGCCTTTATTAAGATGAAAGGACGGTTTGAAGCAAACAGCACTTAGGTAAATATAAAAAGGAATGTATTGAGTGTGTGTGTGGATGAAGTGCGTGTATATATATAATTATATACTATAAATATAGACAAAAGGGTGTGTTTGATTTTCTCACCTGCTTGTGAAGTCCATCACAGGTCACCACAAGATAACTGTTTGCCTGGCAAAATGATTACATTTCTCTTGGTCACAAAAAGTACGACTTATTGATTTTGACATGTTTCTTGCGCTTTTCTCTGATTTCTTTGATCATCGCGGCGTGGCTCTATTGATTTAGAATGGCCCGTTACAACATGGTAGCTAATAACCAAGACTATCAGCTGTACCTTTTTCATTTGAGCCTCCATGTTCATTTTCTAAACTTGCTGTAGAGAACGCTAATGTTTTTAAACTTGGCCATCAACTTGGTTAAAATGATTTTGAATGTTAAATAAGACATGATGGCAAAGGTTCCTATTGTATTTTTTTATATACAGTGGTACCTCGACATACGATCTTAATCCGTTCCGGGACTGAGATCATATGTCGAGCTTTTCGTCACTTGAGCGGACGTTTCCCATGAACTAAAAACAAATTAATTTTGTTCCAACCCTCTGAAAAAGCACCTGGTCGATGCTAGGAGAAACTCGTCTGAATAAATCGTTCAGTGCTCGTAGATATCTGATATACACGAAAGAGATGCGGCAAAGACTGCGCTACAATGATAAACAGCCTCATGTCATGGCCACCTGGCTTGGTCGCAACTCGAAATTTTGATCGTATCACGGGCGAATTATTCTGTCGAAATTTTCATCGTACCTCGAGCATGTCGTAGGTAGAACTGATCGTAAGTCGAGGTACCACTGTTTTTGTAATCCTTTCATTCGATTCTATTTGACTACCAATTCCATGATTCAATTACTGTAAACGAAAAGCCCTATGCATTTTAAACTAATTATCCCTGGGTCTCTGGTGAGCAAATTTGCAGTGAAATTCATAAAACATATTCTAGTTTAGGACAGACTATTGATTTTGAATGATATCCTATAGAA
The DNA here is from genome assembly GCF_051989625.1 of Stigmatopora argus. Classification (NCBI taxonomy): domain Eukaryota; kingdom Metazoa; phylum Chordata; class Actinopteri; order Syngnathiformes; family Syngnathidae; genus Stigmatopora; species Stigmatopora argus. The sequence goes on from NC_135400.1 coordinate 10,025,148, forward strand.
TATGACCCAATTACATTAGATTTAGACTTGGCAATCCACTGGTTCCAGGTTAGAGAAAAGGAATTGAAAAGGCTGTATTTTTTTGGAGCGCAATCCTTTATGAAGGAATGAATAAGGGGTTTCATGGACATAGACATAGATTGTTGTGTGTGCTATTGTGCTCATTTCAAAACTACAGCCCTATTGAACAGCGTTGCCTTGAGAATTTAGTTCATCTCATTACCATGGCCATAGCTTGGAACACCCGTGCAATATATTGAATCATATTCATCTATTGAATGATAAAGAAATGCTCACAAATCCATTTTTGCCCCACTAATAAAATCAAAAACACAACGGCCTTGGATGGCACTCAAAGCCAATTCATTTGGCCCATTCCAGGAAAAATTAGCAACTGGATGTCTAGCGCTGTTAATGGCCCTCAAACATACGCTAAAAATGCCAACATTTGTTTCCAGAAATGTTAAACAATATGCTGTTCTGTATTTGCATATTTACAGAAATGTTGCACAGAAATATTCTCATAAAAAGTTACATTGTCCAGTTAGAAATATCTTGTTTGTTATTTATAGTTGTATTGCAGAATTTCATATGTTGATTTCCTGAGTCAGGCAAATGAGTGGTTAGCGTGTCAGCCTCACAGTTCTGGGATCCTGGGTTCGATCCCAGGTTGCTCCTCCTGTGTGGAGTTTACATGGTATCCCGGGCTTGCATGGTTTTTCTCTGGGTAGGCTGGTTGAACACTGTAAATTGCCTCTAGGTACGAGCGTGATTATGAATAGTAGTGTCTCTGCGATTAACCGTTATCGTGAGCTTTGTATCGTAAAATGTGTCGTCTGGAGATGTACCTCCTGTTTTTCGCTCCTAGTAAATTGTTGCGTGACCTTGTGTGTGCTTTTTCATCCCGTATACGTCTCTCAATGTTGGTGAAACAACATTGAGCGGAATTGTTTCATCTTGAAGCCGTGCTTAGGGCAAGTAGCACAAGTAGTTGGCGGCTGACGGAAACGACTGCAGCCTCGGGTGAAATGCTCCACACATTGACTGCTGGAATTAGGCAAAAGGCTTTGAGATGGATAAACAAAATCATTTGACATTTGTCTTCATCTCCCTTTTTTTCCTTTCTACTTTAAGCCATTTAAACTTTGTTGCGGTTGTGTTCTGCCTCACACGGCACTGCTATGCACAGACGCGCACCTGCACACATACAAAAAATAATATTGTATCAATCTATGTGCATTTCTTTCATTTTGTCTGCCGCTTAAGTTCACTTCAAACACAGCGTTGCAGAGGATTTGTCAAAGTTTCCAAATGGAAAAAGTCCTTTTCACACCTGAGTTCTGTACTTTGTAAATGTTGGAGGCAAAGCGCGTGTCTAATACCCCTGCGAGCGTATCTAATAATGTGAGCTGTTGATTGCCATATGGGCGCACTGGCTGTAAATATATCATTCAATGTATTAGGGTGGGGGCAATTTTAATTTTAATTAAAAAAAAAAATTCTAACCTTTTTATTTTCAGGCGTCTCTCGGTCTGCTTGATGAATGTGAAATGAGTACGCCTCTCCTAAAATTCTTGCATTTTGCCTTTAATTAGGTTATGTTGCGAGTGTGTGTGTGTGTGTGTGTGTGTGTGTGTGTGTGTGTGTGTGTGTGTGTGTGTGTGTGTGTGTGTGTGTGTATGTGTGTGGTGGAGGGGGTGTGGGGAACTTGTGTGGGATTGAATTAGTGAGGAGCAGATGTGACTTCTTTCCGGCTATCAGGCTTTTCTGAAGAGGAGGTGTTTAATAAAAGTATTTAAATGGAGGGTGGTGCGGACTTGGGAAAATAAGGAATAATTTCCTCCCTCTAACAAACTCAACACCATGTTTGAGGTGAAATTTTGGTCAGCAGCAAACATTTTGAGTCTGTCTTTGATCACATTCTTTTTCCATGTTCGTATTTTGAATATGGCGGACCTTAACATCAAAATATTTTTGCATTTTTGGTGAATCATACAATGTTTTCCTGTAGAACCTTTCAAAAAAATCAATTTCAATTTAGTGTCTTTGATAACTGCAATGTTTACAGTGGTGTCTTTGATGACTGTAATGTTTATAGTTGTAAATATCAAGACACTTAAGTATGGCACACGCCGATGATATATGAGATCAACAATAATTATTTTATGACCCTAACATTAGAAAAATTTAAGAATCTGTCAAAGCTAAAATTTAATGGCAATTGAAGGTAGTTTCACAGACAAATTTGTAAACATTTTTGACGAGCCTAACTTATTTAATTTTTGGTTAATTATCAGAGCATTTATATTGTGACAATTTCAACTCAATTGATTTCCTGATATCAAAGAATGATAATAAAATATAAACTCGCCAAGACAACATTAATACAAGCTTGTAACTCGATTCTGATGCTGAAGATCATGCAATGTGTAAATGTCAAAAACGATCCACTAGCTTAATAATAGTAACATAGAAGATTAAGTCAAATCCATTTTAAATCCTCAATAAATTCCATCCTATGTATTTTCATTTGTAAACATCAAAAACAATTTCATGTCCTCACAGTAAAAATCCACATTTTTGTAAGCTGAAAAAAGAAAAAGTCAAGATTCTCCAAGAGAAGAAGAAAAAAAACGGGTGTTTAATAAATGTACGTAAATGGGAGGAGGTGGGAGCTGCTGAAGAAATCGTTTGACACCTCTCTTGCTCTTCATCCCACTAGCTCTGGTGATGAACTACACTGTCCATGTTGATGGTGTATTGCAAAGGAGGGGGTGTGCAATAAACAGACATTGACGGTGTTTGACTTCCCCGCTCGGCCATTTGCACGCGCCTCGCCTCCGCTAAACGAGTGAGGGAGAGCCCCAGCTCTCCCAGCGAAATAAAGAGGATCTCATTTCCTTCATCTTCTCGCCGCTCGCGTCTCGAGGGGCTCTCAGCCATAAATGGCGTGCGCCGTGTCGCTCCAATCTTCCCACAATCCCCTCGGGGAGGTCTGTGTTGGAGCGCCGGGCCCCGGACTCGACGAGCGGTGCGTCGGAGGCGCTTTTAGTAAAGATTGCTCTATTGGTTATGGATCATTTAGAATCCAATTTCATTTAGGACTGTGGGAAAGGAAAGGGGAGGCTAAATAAAAAACAAAAACAAAGTATTTTAATTAAGAAAAGCTGGCTGGAAGTGCAGTATTTGTGTTGGCATCTCATGACGACTTGCGATGGCAGACTGTAGCCCACTGGGGGACATTTTGGTTTACACTGCAGGCCTTTTTATTCCCACCAGAATAACAGGAGGAGGTTGACGTGTGTGTGAACGGCTGAATTTACACAGCGCTTTATTACGATCCACTCTACAGTGTTGCCTAGTACTGTACTGCATAGTAATTGGGGAGTAGGAATGGGGTAGTACTCCAAAGTATAAACATGCCCCTACTAGCACCTCAGCCCAAATGGACTGCAGTTTTCCTGGTGTGCAATTCACACTGCTTTGACAGTGTGTGTGCCAGCCTATTCCATGTTCCCCTCTTCAGAATAATAACTGTTTGGAGCTGTGTTGGAATCTTGTTACGCTCACTCCTTACTAATGGAGACAAATTCCAGCAGAAGCCCATGCAACCTGATACCCCACACCCACCCAATTACACACATGCACACAGCAACGCACTTGCATGCTCTCTGGAGACCCACGTTTCTCTCCTCAGCTTAATGTACAGATTCTCGTCGCCACTCGGGTGTGAGAGTCACATGCAAGTGATGGAAAGTCGTCATTTTCAACACTGAGGTTGGATACATCACACCCCTTTTATGTTAAAAGACCCCCTAGGGCGGGGGTGTCGGTCATAAATTTGTCAGTGGCAGTTTTATCCTGAGGGCAACTAGGCTGGCACAATTAATTGATTAATGAATTGACAGTTTATTTAATTCTCCGGTGCTTTTGGTTTCTGAATTTACTCACATTGTCTTTTATATAAAAATGGGGTGAATATATATATATATATATATATATATATATATATATATATATATATATATAGATATATATATAGATATATATATAGATATATATATAGATATATATATAGATATATATATAGATATATATATATAGATATAGATATAGATATATATATAGATATATAGATATATAGATATATAGATATATAGATATATAGATATATAGATATATAGATATATAGATATATATAGATATATATATATAGATATTTATTTTTTAAATTCTTATATTTTAAATCTTTTAAGCTTTTCTTTTTTATTAAATACAAAAAGTAAATGTTCTGTTTTTTTATTTATTCACATCAAAAAAGTACAACTTTTAGTTTTCTTTCTCACTACATTTTAGAATTTTAATAAATATTAATGGCAAAAAGTGAAAGCTCTGGCCCCTCCACCCCCACTTTGACACCTAGACCATGCCTCGTGTTTGTATTTTCAGCATGACAGGATTTTTTGCGTGCAGATTGCACCTGCAGTAGTTGGTGGAGGAATGAGTGATTAGGCTAATAGATACAAGATATAGTAAGGTGTTGACATAAACAGATGCTATTGACACTAGCAGAAAGCCTGTCGATAGTCGTGTTTGTGCTGACATCAACTTCTAGAGTTTGGTATTCAATATCCATTAGGTCCGAGAGTGAGACGGCAAGCCAGCTCGTCTTGCTAATTGGACCGCCGCATCAATCGCTCTTTTTTTAAAAATTTCTTTTCGGTGCGAGGGTAGTGAGTTTTGCTTCAAAGTAAGAGGGAGATGACAGCCAGATGTGTGACAGGAAGCCAGAAGCCTGTCTTGTGACGACCTTCTGGCAATCGTGCGCCTCTGACTAGAATATGGATGCTCTGCTGGCTTTCCTTACTTTGGCACCGCTCCCACTGTCTGCAACCCCCTCTCCCAGACTACCAACAGACCACCCTCCCCTTAAAATTGCCGTCTCGGGCTTCGTTTTTCTCACTTTTGCTCTTCACCTTCACTATTTCATCCAAAGGGTGAGAAAGCTTGTTCCTCTGCCTGGAAAGCATCAAACAGTAATTTATAAGCCAGAAAATCTCTACAGTTGATTGAATCTGTACGTGCATCAATGCTACAAGGCTACAGCATAGTTGATATAAATACTGGAAGCTGGATACTCATCCATCCATTTTCCATAGCATTTGTCCTTATTAGGCTATCTCGTGAGCTGAAGCCTATCAAAGATAACTGTGCGAGATGTACTTGACTTGTACTCTTGACTTGTCACAAGCACTCAGACTAGTGTAAAACTATTTGCTCACATAAATGTGACCTTCCTATGCCTTCTCTATCTCCATTTTGCTAAAAAAAAAAAAAGCATGCCACGTTGAAAAGGAGTTGGTTGAGACACTATAAACGGCAGGAAAACACAAAAGTCTCCTGGTTTCACTTTTAAAGAAATTCTATTTTTTTCTGCACAGAAACCCACAAAACATCCCCTCAGAGAACCCCCCCCCCCACCCCATACCACACCTCCCTCATGTCAAGCACTTGTTTTTATTCTGATGGCGTGGTTGCACTCCTGCCATCTTGGCCCGACTCACTGACAGAGTGAGCGCTGGCGTTTCCTGAGCTTGAGACTCTGCCATCAGCTTCCTGATGACATGCTGGAGATCACACGTATATTCACAAATGCACACACGACAAATATTTGCATACCCGTCTTTGCATATAGCTTATGTTCACATGCAGACACACTCAGCAGGCATACGTGAAACATGAAGCATATATAGAAACAAACATGCACACCTACGCATACTATATATGTGTATGTGTATGTGCATGTGTATATATATATGTATATACATGTGTATGTATACGTGTATATTTGTGTGTATGTGTATATATATGTGTATATATATGTATATGTATAGGTATATATGTATATGTGTATATGTATATATGTGTATATGTATGTGTATATATATGTATATGTATATATATGTGTATGTGTATATGTATATATATGTATATGTATATATATGTATATGTATATATATGTATATGTATATATATGTGTATGTGTATATGTATATATGTATATGTATATATATGTATATGTATGTGTATATATGTATTTATATGTGTATATATATATTCTCATATGATGCCCCAAATTGTGTATACTTCCAGTAAAAAAACACCCCAACATTATGGATTTTATTCTTACTTTTTGGTTTTTGTCATGCTAGTTTGAACACATTGTTCAACTTTACTTATTTTGAAGACCCTTAAGTTCCGATTCACATACATCTGAGAATTAGAGGGTGCCAAGTCACCACTTGAATTGATGTTGTTGTTGTTCTTGTGGATACTAACTTTGGTGTCCTGCTCCTCTGTCATTAAAGAACCTATCGTCTTGAAACTTGGTAGCTCTGTAGCATGGGCCAGTATCTGTTGATCTGTGTAGCCTTATTTTTTAAAAATGTTTTTAAATCAGGATTGATTAGTTGGTTGTAGAATTATTAACTAGTAGAGGGGAGCCTTTTGCATGGTTAGGAACTTGCCAATATAGATAGAGTAAGACAAAACAACCTTCAGCCTGTCTATGTGCTGGTGCACAGACATTCCCGTTTTAACTTTGTGACAGTGTTTTAGAAGGTGACAGTCTATCATTTACCATTTACAATTACCAAGCCGCAGAGGGCAGCATCGAGCCTCGCTTTTCAAGATGCTTAGATTTATTTCAGGGCTTTTGTTAGAAAACTTTTTGTTTTTGTTAGTCCCTGCAGTGTCACTGAACTAACAACGAAAAAAGTGTGTCTGTGTTGGGGGGTGGGCAGGTGCGCCAGTGTATGTGCACGCCGTTTCCTTGTCAGCCTGCCAGCGAGGGGATTACACGGAGGACCTCCCGGAATAAGGACATTTGCACTGTAGTCTGCCGTCAATCCTCCTCTTTGGCTGCATGTGAGCTCGCAGCCTAGCGGGAGATTTCGATGCTGCTCACAGTGAGATGGGCCAGCAAATTTCCACATGTCGAAAGCCGTATGTGTGTTGGCAAGAGAGAGAACGAGAGAGAGAGAGGGAGAGAGAGAGACAGAGTTTAAAAGCAGTGAGAATGTTGAATGTTTTACCATTTTTTTTGCTAACAGTTTAGTGTGCATTACCTTTGCATTACACAATACTATGTTGCTACTGTAGTACAGTGCAGAGTTCTGTAATGAGCCTTAGCACAGTTTCTACTACTCTACTCTATGTAGAGCCGGTTTGTGCAATGCACTGTACAATTCTGCAGTATTTCACAAAGTTCCATTGTGTAAAATATTGGAATTTATCCCAGTGTTGCCTTGAGATACAAAAGGACTTTGCTTATATTTCAAATCTTTCCCAATTGAAATAAACGGACGTCCCAATTATTCCATGCAGACACAATAAAACCAACCAAAGTTTGTTTTTCATTATTATTATACAAAAACTTTCAACTGAGGTCTGCTAAGCTACGCTTCAGAACGCCCAATCACTTTCGTCAACACGGGTCGCAGAGTCTGTCCATACTTTCCATTTTCAAGAACATATGCATGTGATGCCCTTTTCCTGAAAAAATCTAAACTACTGTGATAATCTAAATGTAATTATTTGTCTGGCGAGACGTTTTCGTAGTTGTGATGCATCTGCGTTGCAGCTGCAAGCGGTATAATTTCTAGATAACAGTATTGGTCAAGAGGTGATTTGCATCACGCAAAAAATAGGGATACTGCTAAGTACTGCTTTCTCAATCCATCACTCGTATGAACTGAAATATCTATAATTGGCCTACACAATTGTTTGTTGACGCAACTATGTACGCCTTGGCATTGACTGAAAAATACTATGAATGGAAAAAAAAACCAAGTCATTGAGCGCTAACTGTAAAGCAGTGGATTTACGAGAGTGCATTAGTGAGCAGCACTGGTCAGTGATGTGCAGCACAGCGTAATACAGTTAAAAAGGTTATGTGAAGTTTAAAGTAGTGTCAGGCAATAGCGGCAGTCAATGAGATGCGCGTATGCAGAGCGGCTGTCACTGCGGCTTGACGGAGCAAATCCAGAAACCTCAGAGTTCTGCCCCCTGAGTTTTTCCCCCAGCTCTAACTCATTAAGAGACGAGAAAACTTGAAGGATGGATTTCCGGCAAAAATGACCTTTTCATTTTTCTATCAGAGTTCAGGGTTTTTTCTCTTCAATTTGACAATCGCCCTTACTCGCGCTGCAATAATACGTTATTATTCGCTATAATGTTATGTAACGTTCCTAAGCCAATACCAGGAATCCTTCCATTAGAAACCACTGCTGAGATTTTGTCGTAATACAGGGGTGTCAAACTCGGGTTCGCGGGCCGCATTAATGTCAACTTTCATGTGGGCCGGACCATTTTAGATCTAATATTTAGATTTTTTTTTTAAATTGGATTAAAAGAACTGGATCAAAAGCCCTAAATAGTCCGTTTTTATAGATCTAAAGCAATGGTTATTTGAGCTTTTTTTTCTTAGTAATGGAAAATTTCTTTTAATCATGTTTTTCATTTCAAATGGAGACAAAATATATTTTTTAATTATGTTCAATATTAAAGTGGAAGACGGAAAATATCTATTACTTTCTTGGGCCGCACAAAATGATGGGGCGGGCCAGATTTGGCCCCAGGGCCGGCACTTTGACACCTGTGTCGTAATACTACCGACTTCTAAAAACGTACTATATTCCATTCAAATGTGCAAAATTATCATTTGGAGAGGTGAAGTTTAGTGTTTTGGTTGAAAGCCAAAGATGAACTCCTTTAAATTCTATCTGAAAAATGTAATGGCTCGCTATTAAATCTAAAACTGTGATAATTCAACATGGTCAAAGCTTAAGGTATATATAGACAGTCACTAGCACTATAAAATAGATGACATTTTATGACATTTACTTAGCAGCCTGTTGTGAGCTACTTTGTGGGATAATTGGTGCACCATGAAAGTCACATAATTGGGCCTGCTTTTATCCCGCCAATTCCTCACTTCTCTCTGACAAAGAATGAGAGACAAACACAGAGAGCGAGAGAGAGAGGTAGTTTTTGCCTTCCTGTGAAGTGTAAAAGCTCCCCGCGGGCTACACTTCCTGTTTCCAAAGCCGCGACTCACAACAAACTTTGTGGCAAAACCTGAATTGTAAATCACCTGCTGCCAATTTGTGTTGTCATCACGTTGATTGATTTCATTCAGCTAGCACAGCATGATTGCGGTTAGAATATTTGGCTCACAGTGCTGAGGTTCTTGGGTCTGAATTTGGAGTCTGGCATCTCCCTTGCTTGGGAAGTTGGCATGTTCTCACCGTGTGTGGCAAGTGTTTATGTGGAGAGCCCACGGATTAGTCTCCAAACGGTCGGCAAACGGAAGAGCAGATTTGATGTCCTTTTTGGTCTACAGTAGTTTTCACCTTGGAACTCTATGTATGTTATTCTTGGAAAGGCCCTTATTTATTGTTGTGCCATGAACACTGACCTTACAGCTTTGTTACAAAGACAATGTAGGACGACCTACTGCGCATGTCCCATCCAACGTTGAATATCTGCGTTTCCCAACCTTTTTGGAGCTGCGGCACACTTTTTACTTTGATAAAATCTCAAGACACACCACCATCTGAAATTCCTCTAATTTACAATTAACAATATAAAATCATTCTCATTAAACTTTTATTAACAGGAATCAAATAAACCCTCCAACAACTTTGTCAAATTCAAATTTTCACACTAACCATTGTCACCAAAAGTTGATGTCTGCAGACCCCGAACAACCTCCGATTTGAGTGATGTAAAAATAAGCAATGTAATGATTTTAATCTCAAAATTTTATGACCGTTCATTTCAATATTATTTAAATCTACTGATATTATGCAATTTTGTGCCCACACAGACTTCATGTCACCAAAGGTCGATGCCTTTGAAACTAAATAACGAAACATAAAAACACCATGACTTACTAAATCTACATAAAAATACATAACAATACGTCTTTTTTCTCTCCTAATGTTACTTCAATCTTGCAATATTACAGTCAGTTTTGTGCTCACACAGATTTAACGTCTGCAAAAGTTGAAGTCTTTGAATCCAAACAACTTCAAGTTCACGTTACATAAAAATAAGCAAACTAAATCATTTTAACCCCCTTCTATTAAGATTTACATCTTGTAATAGTACAATGTTCATGTTTTAATTTGAATCTCATATTATTAAGATTTTTCTCTTGGAATATTACAATGTATGTGTTCTTGGCAAATCATTTCCTGCGGCCGTGGCACAGTGGTTGGGAAACACTGGTCTACGTCACAGGCCTCCACCACAATTGGAATGAGGACCACTTGAGCCTTTGCCCAGATCTAATATTTACCCCAGCTCATTGAAAAGAACTTGTCAATTAGATTGAAAATGTGAGAATATGGAGGAAGGTATAGCAAAGAATATCGAGGCTTTTCCTGAAATCAGTTCTGTGCAGAGCAGTGGAATGATGTATGAACCCAGATGGCAATGGGTTGCATCTGCTGTATTTACTTGACTGTGAGGATGTTGTGCATTTGGTCCAAAAATATCAGAATGGGAGCTGTGTTAGAAGGGCCCTTATTGGCATGTTGGAGAAGGACCCCATTTTGTGTAATGGCAGCACAGCACCACGCTGGGACATTGATTATACCCATGTATACCTGTTGTTTTTGAGTTTGTGAGGTTAAATCCTGCCTCATCGCGATAAATGGATGTGAATGGGAATTCTTCTTTGTTTGCAAAATCTCTTAAAATAGCTCTTTGTTTCTGTTAAAGAGACATTTGTACTGTATTATTTTATATATGATGATAAAGTGTACTGTAAATTTGGGGAAAACAACAGATTTATTATTGTCTGAAAAATACGATACTCAGTTTTTTGACTGTGCTTCTGTGTGATCATATGATTGTCTCAGTGATAAGTCAAATGGGGTCAAAAATAATAATTCCGTTGCACTTGTGAAAATTTCTTTGAGGAAAAAAAACTATCAATAACAGAGGAGCAAGATAAATGTGGCCAAACATAGAGTGCAAAATATTGTTCTTTATAGCAAAATACTCAAGTAACAGTTAAATAAAAGAAAACTACCCTGACAAGAAAAACATATCCTTAGTCAATGTTACAATGTTTTTGTTCCCCTTTGTACATTCATTCACCAAAATATTTGTACAGTTCACATTTATGGATTTTTTTAAAATTAGTCATTTAACTCAGTTTTTTTGTAAAATATCACCAAAATTGGCATTTGTACAGATGTATGAAGACCTTCATTATAGATTTGTGCAGATGTGTTTATGCATGTGTCCCTCTAATGTCCTAAAGGATAACAAAATTGGACCTAGACTTGTGTCGAGTGAGTTCCATCCAATCATAGCATCCCAGTCATCATCATCATCATCTCTACCAGACAGTTAGTTAGGTCTCACAGACTGTCTGATTGTTATTCCACTCGTCACATTTTCCTTCTGATCCTCCTCATTGGACATTCCCCTGCTGGTTGCCGGTGGTAACACAGGGGGCGACAAAGGTCGTCGTCTTCTAGCCGAGGTGAAGGGCCGGTGGCCATGTTAATGCGTGGTTCACGGTGCGGGCGGCCATTAATGTTTGAAAAGCTGTTTAAAACAATCCTAATGAAGCCGGCGGGAGGAACGTGACTTGAAATTCTCCCTTCTTTTTCTTTTAACTGCTTCGCGTGTGTGGTTCGGTCTGTCAGTCAGTCTCGGAGTGCATGCAAATGAGTTCGTTCACATTGCTGCGCGTGTGCATGTGTGGTGCGGAGGTGTGTCTCGCAGGGACGTGGATTTGAGGATGAGCTGGTGTTGAATGGGCGGTGGGAGACATGGCGGCAAGTCCTGCGGGTCCGCCCCCTCGCCTGTAAATGTCTGTTGTGTTGATGGGAATACTTGGATGAGTTTGATGCACTGGAAGAAATAAACGTCAATGGGTGCGGCTGCATGGTAGGGTGGATGTTATGGAGCTATCGTACAGTATGCTTGTATCAAGTTGGATTTTGCAGCAGGTTTAGCTTTGCAGCCACAAGGCACCAAGTTCGATGCAGGCAGTCGGCAAATTAGGATGTGGTCATTTGCGTCGTATGTCGACTCGACACACACTCTACGTCAAAGTCAAAATGGTTGTTTTTATCAACATTAACTTGTCGGCTGCCATGATGGCGATAATCATCCAGTCCAGATTAAAACTGCCACATGATTGGACGTTTGTAATCGTCAATGGCACTGTAAGGATTAATTGGATTGGATTGGATAACTTTATTCATCCCGTATTGGGGAAATTTCATTGTGACAGTAGCAAGACAGTGAGAATGCAAATAAAGGAAAGGCATAGTTATAAGTTACACAGCACAGTCGCAAAGGCCGCAGAACAACAAAACAAAAGCACAAAGTACAAGGCAAAGCAAAGTGAATGGGATCATTAAGAATCACCAAATCAAATCATTAAGACAGAAAAGCAGCAAAAACACAAAATGAGCAAGAGTGGACGGAGCTACCGCCACCGGCTGCCACTTGAACGGCGCCATCTTGGTTGCGGTAGCAAAAGCGCATACAGACTCAAAAAGACGTAAAGTTGGACAAAAACTGGAACCACACACAGGAAGTCTTCCACAAGATGGGGGACTTCTGCAGACTGTGACCGAGGTAGAGAATATGCAGAGTCACTCTTCCAAGCTTATCCGCACAGTTCCTCAGTAGTCTAGAGCTGAAGACAACAGTAGCAGAGTAGAACCCCTCGACTCCGTTTCCGGCCTGGTAAGCGCCGACAGCTCTTCCATCTTATCCCATGATGGAATGGTTGGTCAGAAGCGTTGCTTCTTCTCCCGGCACTTTTGTCCAGCTCCGAATTTCCAGCGGCATTGAGGTGTTGCTCCTTCTGCTGCGTATTGTAACAGCTAGTCCCATGTGTATGACAGCGTAGCGTAATTCATCTGTAGTTGATATTATTCACCACCAGAAACATGATTGTACCCCTCAGAATGCTGAGGGTAATCAACACGAAGGTTCCCGCCAGAAGAGAATTGTACAACCAATTTGCTGACGCTTCGCACCAAAAACTCTGTCTTAGACCCGGTGTTTAGATCCAGATGGTCCCATCCTGCATCTGAGAGCCCCCTCTATCCCCTAAACCTCTCCCTCCCCATACTCCTCCATCCTCTGTCATCTTCTCGTCTTCCTCTTTTCTGCCTTCCTTCATCTCCCATTCAAACCCAAATCGCTTTCATCTCCCGCTGACGCCCACTTCAGACTTCAACTGGCTGCTCGCTCAGCTGTCTGTATGTCTGTCTCAGTGGCCCTAAGAACCCCCTCTCTCAGTTGCTGCCTCGTCTTCACTGGCACTTATACGCCTTCACGAGGACTCTGTTCATGTTCTCACATAAGCTTCCCATGCGGCTGCAAAATGCAATTTATTTCATTTGAACTAATGCCATTCATCTGTACATTCCACTATACTTTGTTCTCTTCACAATGATGCTATGTGGTTGAGAAATTGTACTGATGCCATTTTCTTGTATGGTCCCACCATACTAGCACCACTTGTTTAGGGCCATGTGTCAAAAGGACTGGTGTCTCTGTCTCTGTTTCACCAATTCAATGCAAGTTTGAAAATAATTTGAGTCAATCTGGGTCTGGTATACACATAGTCATGACCAAGATTGATTTGTAAAATTCCTTTTCTTCAGAACCAATGTTTCTGCCGTAAACTAACGTGAAACATGGCAGAAATTCGGATGGATGACAATTAAAAAAAGAAAAGCTTTCTTACTTCTGCCTATAAATGTTAGGATTTCCGCCCAAGTTCCTTACTGTAGAACGCCCTGTGCCTATTTAAACACAGCAGCAGGGAAAAACAATCTGCAATGTATGCGCAGCATGGTCGATAAAGATGTAAATAGGCAGAGCTCTTGTTGTACTTGGTTTAGGTTATTTGTATGAACAAATTGTTATTCTTGAACGGTAAAACACTTGAGTTTTATTTGATTCTTGTTTCCTCTATTCACATCCTAAAAATGTCCACAGCCAACTTTTATGTACTATAAACGTCTTCTCTTTTGCAAGCGTAAACAAACTTAATTTAATTTAATTGACCATTGTGGCTGAATTTCCTTTAATTTATTTATGTATGCAGATTCGCATTGTTTTTTTAGTTAAAGTAAAATTGTTGGGCGACAACTGAATTTGCAGGTTCCTATAATAACAGAACGCGTGTATATTTGAGGTTTATGCGCTAATTAAATAAAGCAATCTCAAATTACTTGCGAGTTATGGGTTTTTCCCTCTCACCACTGATACTTAATCCAAATCCAATCTGAGTGTTATGTAGAGGACTACTTTTATTGGAATCGTCTTATTCTAAAGTAACAGTACTGCCTCTACGACCATGCAAAGTCCGCCTTATCAGAATTTTACCCGTGCCATGCTCTTGCAAATATCTGCACTAGTGTGTGTGTTATTTTATTGGTGCATGTAGTGTGCATGAGGAGCATCTGGAGTGAGTGCACTGTTCTCCTGGGTGACAGCCACGTAGCATATGGTGAAGCCCGGTGAAGGATGGCTGCTGTCAGCCTCCAAAGTGCTTACCAGCGAACGAATGGAGGAAACAGATGAACGGTGGCGTCTTCCCAGGAAGCGCTGAGGGTGCAAGGGTGTATGTTAGAGCTCTGCTATAAAGAAAAGCACCGGCCATGCATTACGGTAACCGCCGTTCATGTTGAGGAGGTGAACCAATCAAAAAGACGGTACAAATCTTCTGCGCGACGTTGACAACAGCCCAAGGCACTTTCTCACCACTCAGCCACTTTATGTGCAAATTAGATGGAGGTGAAGTCTGCCTTTTGCATGTTTGCAAATGAGAGAATCAAATCAATACCAAAGGGCTGTCCATTTTTCTCCTACACCAGAACGGAGGTATAAACAATCTCGTTTAGGAGATTCTTAAAACACAAATAATTGACTTATACAAAAAGATGGAAATGAGAAAACACCCAACATGGGCTGTGTTAAGCTCATTATGTCTTCTTTTAGTATCCTTGAACTGTTTTTAGCTCGTTTTCTTACGTTAACTGTATTACTTCATCAGAGTGACGCGTGTCTGCAAAAGAAATTTGATTCATGATTGTGCCGTTAGGGAACAACCACCAACTTTTTCGATAATGCCAATCACCCTTTAACTCGTTGCTATTGACTGCAATTTTCATTGCCACCCTCCCAGTTCAAGTGGGCTAATGCGTACTAGTCATCAACTAATTTAAATTCACAGCAGATTGATGAAAACCACCATGTAATTTGACATCCATCATCATCTAGCAGGGAGACTGTTAAATCCAATTTCACAGATACATATGCTACTTGGCTGCAAAGCCTCATTTATTACCTTCCTACCTTTAAACGTGGATACAATATCCTCCTTTTCCTACCATTCATATAATTTTTGATGCTAACTGACAGATGAGCGTCTCTCTCTTTCCCGGGAGTCCTACGGGACTATGCGACCTCTTCCACATCTTCCTGCCCAGCAGGCAAAGCTCGGCGACGCAAACTTGCTGAGATTTCCCAAGATGCAAGCGAATCCCTTCGGGTGTTCCTGCAGAGATAGCAACGGCGTCACCTCACAGCAGAGGTGAGCCGCGTGCTGGAAGGCAAACAAGGAAAAAGATAATTCCGCCGACACTTAACTACATTTACTTTATCTCACAGAAGCACTTCACACAAAAGAAAGTTATAAACTAAAGTGGAAAAAGAATGAAGCAGAAACTGCTTTTTTATGTATCAGGTGTGTCAACTTATGAAAATTATCATTGAATTTGGCCCGCACAAGATGCTTAAGTCCAATATGCATACAGTTGCGTCAATATATCTATTTTTGTGTTTAACAAATGACAGTGGAAGGATTTCAAGTTGGCCCTTTTATTCTTCAATTAAAAAGCGAAAGAGAATAAAGTTTGGACACCCCTGATTTATAGCAATACTAGTCAAACGTCATGCTTGAATACGCTAATAAAAATTCCACCATACTATTTCGTATGCTTTGCGTGTGTAAATACTAATCAAACAAATATGCCCGTTGAACCCTTTGTCATGTTTCTGCAGTATTTCTGAATTACTACGCTTTTTTTATTTTAATAATCCTAAGCAACTTTCATACTCATACTAAACAAAACCAGGACAAATATTTGAGAAAAACAGACTACAAGTCACTAATAATTGAACTTTGCACCTTGGCAGCAGTAAGACACAATTTGTAATTTTTAAGCATATGGCACGAGAATAAATACAGTTTGAATTTGTTGCCGCATGATCATTAATACCAATACACAGACCTACCAAGTCATACTTCACAGCCTCACGTTAGTATGAAAAATATGGAATTTGTAGTCATGGAGAAAATTGATATTATATTACTTAGCTTGTGGTTGTAGGCAAAAATGCCATAATAATAGTAATATATAATAATACATGAGCTTTATCTAACTCTTTACATGTTGCATCACAAAGGAGAGCCAAGCCTGTCACTAATGAATGAATGTATTCTTAATGATAATTTTATTGTCCTCCGAGGAGTACGTATGCTGCGACTGTTTTAAAATTCAGATCTTTTCTCAGCATTTGGGACTGAGTTTGTTTTTCTATGAGGGAAGGGATGAAATTTGACTTTAATTACGCTCAGAATGTAATATTTCCTCATTAAATTCAACATGGTAGGTTCATAGTAGTGCCATGTGGCTGCACAATCAAACTTGTTGAATTCCTACCCTCTGCAAAGTATTTACTTCAAATGAGCAGCATCTCAAAGCTTTAGCAGAGCAATAATCTGGCATTAAAAAAAACAAGAAGACAACTCAGGATGGCGGGCCATCTGCTTTGCTGAGAGTGTTTGATAATAAGCAAGTGTAACCAAATGTGAAAACGTTAATACAAAAGCAAGTGAAAAATACAAGTGAGTCTAGCAGGAGCACCTGCTCCAAGCACAGAAGATGCAGCGTAAGTAACCAAGATGGATGGAGGAGAATGGAAGCAGATGGCAAGGAGGTTGTGGGGTGTCAGGTGCATTGTGGGAAATCTCCCACCAGCCCTCCTTCCCATTCAGCAACATAAGGCGAGAAGTCAAAAGTACTGACCGACATCATTAAACCAAAATCACGATGAATTGTGAGCTTGCAACAAATAAAGAGGGGGTCTCACTTTTTGGAGCTTTATATGGTTATTTACTAGGTGGTACTTTTCTCTGAGCTTTTCGTCTGCTTGGACTAATCATACCTGTCAACCTCTGCCGATAACTGCCCTTATAAATGATTATGATTCCCCTTACAAACCCCCCAAAAACCTTACAAACACCGTACGAGTCGTACGGTGTTTGTAAGGTTTTTGGGGGGTTTGTAAGGGGAATCATAATCATTTATAAGGGCAGTTATCGGCAGAGGTTGACAGGTATGACTAATATCAATATGACCGGCTTGACTTGATTCTGAAAAGTTGGCATTTGTATTTAGTATAAGTCATACATGTAAAATTGTGACAGACGTGTAATGTGTTACGTTGTAGATTGTATGAATGGGACATGCTTTGCAATCACATTACACTAGTAAGAAAAAAAAAACATAAGCTGTTTATACTGTGGCACATGGGAATCCTTCAAGTCCAAGCGATTGTTTATTGGTGTTTGAGTGTGTCTTGTTTGTTTGAGTTTTCCGTAATTAATTTACTTCGACTTGTTTTTTTTTTCTTTTTCCGCTTCCAGAAGTAAAACCGCACATGGCTCAACTCTACTCCTTCCATAAACAAATGCACTAACAGAGAGAGAAAAAAACATTGATGAAATACAATAAATCATGCACAAAAATAGTCAATCTGTGAGCGCCTAGAGGGACGAGCGGGAGAGCTTTGCCGCCAATCTATCTTTTTCTTCCAGCCGGTAACCAGCGGGCTCTCGTCCGCCCTCATCTTGCTGAATTTAATTAGCCCAACAAAAGCGTGATTGCGGTGATAGTGAGACCATAATTCCTCATTATGGTTGTGATTTACCTCATGTTGGATGTGCTCGTCATCATCAGCATCATCGTAATTATCTTTCAAACTTCAGCTAATTGGCGTTTGTTGAAAGAAAAGCATACATCATTTGCATTTTCCTTTTATGTTCACTTACATGAGCGGATGAGAAAGCGAGGATGAGGCAATGAGGATGCCATGACGACAGGGAGCTATAATGTGAAAATAAGGATGCAATAAGGTGATGTGATTTCACTTTTAATCAGTGGCGGGCCGTCAGGGCCATCATAGCCTTCTCTGCTGGCCTAAGAAATATCTGAATCATATATTATATTTTATCCATCAATACTTATTAAATAATTCCAAATTGTCTGTTAGCTTCCTTTCATTGCTTTCCCCCCTGGTTACACTGCTTCCAGATGTGTGTTTTCATATTGAAGCATTTAACCAATCACATTTCAGCCATTATTTGTTGCCAGGGTCAGAAATCTGCCTCAAAGCCTTCACAATCAGTTCTGCGGGCTTTGCTGCATTAAACAAGCGTCGTTGCTTTAACCAATCAGAATTCGATTTGGTGACACCAAGGCCATCTCGAAGGCATAGGGATACGTAATCGCTTTCACCAACTATGATTGGCTAGTAGGCGGACCAAAGCCAAAGTGAGCCAGCCAGAGATCGCAAACTCCACCCACAATGGCCGACGGAGGAAAACAAATGGATTTGGTTGCAGATTCGCTCACAAAGCTATTTTCCAGACGGACTTTTCAGGCAATGTTTGCCCGTACGCCATTGGCATTCATCGCTGTCTTTTCCCGGGAAAATCACCTCCCTGGTCTGGTTTTAATGTCTGAAAAGCTCCAGTATTTGTATTTAATCATGAAATGCTGCTAGGAAGTGGATTTTACCCCATTTTTGTGCATTGATTTATTGATTATCTTTTATGTGTCGCAGCTGTAGCTGCAGTAGAGGTTTTATAGCCATAAAATAGTTTTTGAGGGTTGGATTGATTCGTTGAAGGCGCTACAAGAAAATGCACGGACCGCCACTGGTTTTAATAAACTTCAAAATATAACTTAACAGATTTTTGTGCCGAAAATTGTCCAAATTGTGTTTCTTTGATGTACGGCCAATCTATTTGGTGTACTGTCGCAACATGTTAAGGAAGGATATGAGGACAGTATGTGTGCACATTTGTGGTATCTACATCTAGCTCTATTAGTCACACTCTGGGAGAAGCTTGATGGATGAACATACAGTACTACATCTATCTCCTCGCACACACTCACAGAAAGAGGTCGACTCAGAAAGCTGCTGGCTGAACAAAAGTTAAATGTGACATGTGTCCGGTATTCTTCTCTGGCTCTCCATCTGTTTCAATTATCCATTCATCTTCCCCTTTTCCACGTTTTATCACCCTTCCTTTTTTGTCTGCCCGTCGCCATCAGGCAAAAACTCCCAGCCCCTCAGTCAGGAGCAAACAAGAGTCCTTGACATTCAATTTCCTGCTTGCGTCGCATTTCTCCATTGTGCTTCCTCTCACTCTTTTTTGTGTGTGTGCTGGATGGAGGCACTATTGAATGGTCTTTTTGTCATTGTTTTAGGGTTTTCTGGTATGTATTCTGGTGTTTTGCTCAAAATACTTTTACTAAAGACTGTTTTGGCACATTACTTTTCCTTGTTATCACAGAAGAAGGAACTTATGTGTTCAAATCTAAGAGGTCAAATGATGTAAAGGTAGCTAACTGCAAGTGGGCTCTTTGAAATTGCCTTCCACTTTGCATTCTTTGTGTCTGCATTCCCCCCGTGCCACGGCTTTTGGGATGATTTGCAAAATATCATAACAAAAATGTGTTCAATGAATTGATTTATGCAACAGTTAATAGGGTTGATGCACACTGCTCACATATTCATGAATAATACTATTTAATAATATGATCAGGCTCACCAAAATCTCATTAGGCTGTCAGTCACGAAACTGTCACACACCCAGGGCATATCTGTAGTGTTTTTTTCCGAAGTCCTCATCGCATACTAAACTCTTAGGCCAGTTCCTCCGGTACAAACAAATGCATCATCCCATACTGGCGTTGTCTACTCGTCATCATTGCGCCCTTGTCTCATTATATCTTATTACATTTCGTCCTCGTATCCTGAATTTACCCCGTCCTCATATCTTTGTAATCTCATTCTTCCGCCCACACCACGCCACATCCTCATCTCAATGTGAATCCTCATATCATCTGAGAATCTTGCTTATTGATGTCGAGTCGATGGCTTGCGCGTGAAAAATAAGAACCATTACTCCAAATAAACCACTCAGTCAAAACATCAATGCATTGTTACATGGTAAGCAACAATACAACGGCACTCCACTTATTTAGCCCAGCGAGATGCGTTCGTGTGTTTTTGAGGGCATTTGTGTGTGTTTGGGTATCCCGTGGTGAGATAAATGAGTCTAGTTGATATTGTCTGGAGCAGGTGGTGAAGACAGTGGGGTAGATAAAACTCATACACAAGCACGAAGGCACACATTTGCGCGCACTTCAGCTTTAGTTTCTGTGCTCACGTTGTGTTGGTGTTTTATGCACAATCGCAACACCCGATGCATGTTTTTATATAGCATGCAGAGAATGATAAGTGACAAAAAGGATGGAGAGTCCAGAAAGTCTCGGAAGCTCCCCGCTGATGTCCTGTTCCCACTCGCCATGTGGCACATTGCTAACGTGCTAACACGCTAACGGGAATGACGCACGCGAACAACAACAAACCAGCAAGATTTTGACCCTATGAAAGTTTGCCTGACGATGGGACCGGCTCCCTGTTTGTTGGTTGTTTTGTGACAGAGCGATGGTTCTAACGAACTCTGAAGTCTTGAAAAAAATCATTTTACACTCTACCACTTGGTATTAACTAATTCACTTTTAATCGATTAGCTGATGCCAATTAAAGAAAAAAAATGACTTATCGTTTTATAGCATAAACCTTGTGTATTTTTTGAGGGGCACTAAAAGCTTGATTAGCCAGAGTTCCATTTTGAATTCGTTGGATCTACTACCTCTGCTGATGTTTTTCTTTCGTTTTTTGGGGGGCGTGTTGCTGTCTGATGCTCCCTTTTTTTGAGAACCCATTGACTATCATCCCAACGCCCACCCCTCCTCTTGGTTGCTGCAGTATGAGCTCACTATAGTAGAGCTGCATCACATAGATCTGCTGTTGACTCTTATATGAACATGAGACGTTAGTTAAAGGTTTTTTTGGTTAGTCTAGAAAAACAGTTAGGTCACAATCAAGTGGTCAATTTTGTTGGACCTTAATTCAATTGGAAAATCCTACTACTAGTACTTAGAATGCACTGATAACATCAAGTAAAATTCTGATGCCCTTCACCCCGATAAGAGAATGATTGGATAATGAATGACTAAAAAACAAACATACCGTAGTATATTGCATATGAGCCGTATTTGTAGCAAAAAAAATATGACAATCAAGGGTACGGCTTATATGTGCACAAATCAGACTTGACGTGCACGAAACTGCAAGGTGACAAAGACGAAATGCCATAACGCAAGACAATGTGGCCAATAGAGTCATTTATTTCAAAATAGAGAAAAGATAAACAGATAAAATGCTAAACAAAATTTATTTTGATGTCTATGGATGAAATTCAAGAAATAAAACGTATCTTGCATAAAACGTGAACAAACTCACTCACTTGTGCCTGCCATTGCTCGCTCACGGCGCTGTCATCTTACCTTTCACCGGTCGTTAAACGTGCTCAGACTGGCCAGTCGCGAGTAGCCTTGATACATGTGTTCGAAGTGTTTACAATGTCAGCACATTCCAATAGTTGTTAAGGCTGATCGAAGGTCTTGCGGTCGATCATTAAAATATCTGCCTTGATACCTGCGTAATGTGTATCTCATGCTATTATTGCATCCAGAGACTCGGAGACACTTCCTTTTTGAATTTGTCCACATGCAGACCACACCATTGCGGAATGTGCAATCCAGCAGACAATCCTATATCTTAAAATACAAATACGGAGAACTGGACATTGAGTGTAATTTTAAACTAATAATGTTATAATGACATTTACTAGTACTGTTATTAGTACTTGTAAAACGATACAATAAAAGGAAAAAGAGTTAAAGTAAAATTAACTAATCATTGTGGTAATAAGCATTAAAAGTAGCATTATAATAATAGCAATACGAACAATATGGACACTACATTGAGCTTACATTGACACATTAGATAAAGCTGTGAGCTATGAATTAATAACTAACATTGTGTGTGTGCTCTATAAATGCAAGCATGCAATAAAGTGGTTGAATTCATAGCCCTGTTAGTGGCTGAAATAACAAGCCTCAAAACGTATCCCCTTTCCTCCCACCTTCCATTTTTTTCTTACCCATAACTTTCCCCAGGGGCAGATAAACAACCCGGCAAAGCAACAACAAGGGAATAAAGAAACAGTAAATAGGAAGTTCAGATAGCTTTGACCATGCTAAACAATCCCCACGTTGGAAATGCTTGTTCTATTTTTATTTATTTATCCTCCATACACTCGTGATATTACATCATCCGTGTCAAAGTCAGTTGTTGTCTTAAGGGACAGTCTGAAATTGTTGCTTGCTTCACATCAATGAAGGGTAAGAGTTCCTTGTTGTGCATGTCCGCCCGTCCATCCATTCATCCTACTTGAGGGATGCTAACGGTCTGTTCTCTCCCTCACCCCTTCATCTGCTGGGAGATACATAGCTGTCTTGTCAGCAGTATATGGACACCCGCACGGGGAAAATGGGGAAATGCATCTTAATTGCGGTTTAAGTGGGTGTCTTCATCAGAAAGATAGACAGCGGGTCCGGCCAGCCGTGTCCCAACATGACGCCGAGGCTGATCGTTCATCGGCAGCGATCTGTATAAATAATGAGCTCATAAAGCCAGTCTCTAATCGAGGCCTGGTCTGTAGCTACAAGACTCTTTATTGTTGCCTTTTATGAGACACTATTGCGATGCCACTTGGTAGTAGTGTGACGCCTCCTCCTTCATTAATATGATTTCAGACAGTTCCTGATGGCAACAGCAGATGTTAAATGTAAACTTTGGAGTTGTGTAATGCAAGTAAACAAAAGAATGTAGTGTGCTGTAGTGGGACCTACTTTTTATTCAAGTGCAGACAACAGCAGACATTTACGTAAAGGTCTATTTGGGGTAAGGTCTTTGGGGGAAGCAAAGTGGTCTGTCTTTTGAACCAAGAAAGCTAGGTATATGGAATAAACAATTAAATCTCAAGTTATCGTTTAACCGTATCCCTAAATTAATTTTGACTAAAAAATCTGAGCTCTATTGTCATAGATAATGACGACAGGGCCTATGTCCGATTATTACGTGCCGTCTACTAAAATGTGCTCTGATACAATGTATACAATAACATATAGATAACTAGTGTTTTGTCCCTCTACTGGCCAGTATACAGCGTAGGGGTGTGACCACAACGGTTCAGTCGTGATGATTTTTATGTACATGGCAAAGGACATATTTACGGGTTTCAGAGCTCATCTAAGGATGTGGTGTTATGTTGCTTGAAAGTTGTACATTTCTCCATGCACAAATTTAAAGGAAATGACAAAATGTTCATTGATTAGTTGTGAATTGTATCAGTTTCACACCCTAACAGGCAGTCTATGATAAAACAGTCTTCAACAAATCATATTTTAACCATCAAAGACAATTTGTATCGACCTGTAATGGACTGAAATCGAGTTCTCCAATGAGTGAGGATGCTCAAGTGTTTTTGTTAAGATCTGGCAAATTAGTATTTTCTTCTTTCTTCCCACCACATTTGCATTACTCAGCTAGACTTTTCAGGCCTGGTGGTCCGAGTCTTTATCGCCTCTCGTCATCTTCCATCAGCTGTGGAAAAAAAGAAAAGAAAAACCTTGTTTGGCTTCTGGCAGACTTCACAACCTCATAGTTGATACAAGAAAATTGAACTAAACTCTCGGTTATCTGTCAAAATAATCTCCTTATTTGTTTTGCATTGTTCGACAGCCAGAGTGACAAACCTAAAGCCGCTGTGTTATCTGCAAAAAGGCGCAACAACTCCTCAGACTGGACCACCATTATGCCGCCGTGTTTACGTGCGTTAAGCTGCCCGAGCATGGGGGCCGACCCGCTGCCGGTCACTGTGGAGACGATAAAGCGCCATCATAATTGCTTTAGCGCGTTTGTTGTGCCCGTAGGCGCTCACCAGGGAGAGTTGCAGGTTAGCGCCGATAAAGCCGACTCGCTGGGATTTGCTGTCGCGCCACTCATCTGGAAAGAATCAAATAAATGTAATAGAATGTCCTGGTCAGGAAGTGTGTTCTGACTGTTTGCCGAAAGGTGACGACCAAGTTGCACTTTTCATAATGTTAAATCTGACATGACTCTGTGTCAATTTCCATCAGGCGTGGCCTTAAGTGAGATGTAGCCTCCAGAAGTGGACTGAAATCTTAGCTTTTCAAACACTTGCAAGCGATAGCTCAAACTTTCTATGTCTGGCATCTTTCCATTAATCAAGTTAGGTGTTGAATTTGAGTTGCTGCCCTATATTTGACCAATACTTCTAAAGTTTAACATCCACCCAATTGACTATTTGAAATCTCAAAAAATGCTTGTGGTGTTCCTGTTCTTTTTCTAGGTGAGCACAGACTAAAATTGCTACTTCTTTGTTGTTTGTAAACAGATCAAAATGAACTGTGTAGGCAGTATTATAGGTACGATGTTAATTAATGGTGGTCTTATTGCTTTCTGTAGTTAAGAGGTGTGGTTTTCAGTTGTGCCTTTTAATGTCTCTAGTCTAAGGGAGCGGTAGTGTCAATTGCAGTTCTGTTTTTAGTTGGTAGTTTCATTTCTTTCACCATCTACAAAGGTAAACTTATCTGTATCAAGTCACGGTTGGTTGAAGTCAATGACTCAACTTCTTTGTTATGTTTGAGATGTACTTGCGTCTTTCTCATTCGTAACTGACTCTCACCTTTGTCGCTCACTCAATGTGGACATCATTCAATGGTGAATTATGACATGCGCTGACATCATCTGTCTTCACAAGGACTCACTTGGGCAAACGTCTTCCCCCGCACAAGCACGTCCTGCCATAAAAGGAAGTCATTAATTTTCAGAGGGAGCCATTTTTTGTCTCCTGAGGAAATTTAATTAAATCCCTAGATCAGAGCGTTTCTCTGCCGAGTTCTATTGGGCCATTTAGCAGTAGAGTACACCTCACGTTAATCACCACTTCGGCTAAGGCACAACTTATTATTGTCAGCACTGCCATGCATTTCAATGCTTAACTGAAAGGAAAATCGACATTTTCTTCCAAAGCTAGAATCTTTGCTTTTATAAAAACAAAAAAACAGTGGTTTCTAGGAATAATAACTGTAATTTTCTTTGCATTGACGTGTAGACCCCCCAAAAATGTTTGGTAACCAATTTGTATCTTCATTTAACCTGTTTAAACATCAAAGATTTTGAACATTTAGACACAGAATAAACAAAGTGGATTTTTGTTTAACATCAGACAATTTAGGTCTTTGAAACCTGGGTGTTTATATCAGTGTCCAAGATAATCCATAGTCTTCAAAACACCAAATGGACATGTTTTGTGAAGATTACAGACATTCCAGCAAATCTCAAGGTTCAATTTACATACTCTTGATCAAGGGCTTCCAAATTATACCACAAAAGATCGCAGTGGGTGCAGGATTTCATTCCAACCAAACAAGATGACACGTTTTCAATTGGTCTGTTGCAAGTGTAATCAGTTGACTGTAGTCAGGTGCTTATTTTAGCAGAAAATTCACTGGTTAAACTGTCTGTGCTGGATCAGGTTGGAACAAAACCAGGATCCACAGCGGCCCTCGAATCAGATTGGAGACCCCTGCTGTAGGCTAATTTCAGCAAGATTGACTGCCTTGTTGCACAGAATTTACTAACCGCCATAAACAATTCAGCCATCGGGATACAAGGCCATGCCTGTGTTTTGAAAATGAAGAGAATGTACTATACTAGTTGTAAACATCAAATACAATTTTGAGTTTGCAGCAGGGCAAACAGTGTACCAAAAATACCGTTTAGTCTCCAGTGGCGCTACCATCTTGTGAACATAGTAATATCAGTGATGAACCAAACATTTGCATCTTTATAACATAGCTGCAATTGCCATTCTCACACCGTAGGCCTACTACATAAAGACTGAATTGATAATCAAAATTGCATTCTCTTGCTCCCTGCTTGAGAGCCTGAATGTGCTCGTCCATGCAGATTCCAGCGCCTGATCCCGCTCATTAATTGTCGTTATGGCCGTCATGACAGTTTAATTTGCAGCAACAAAATTGGCCACGGGGGAACCAGTGGCCCCAGCGAACGCGTCATCCAAATGATCAACAAAGACAAAATCATCATTGGAGGACGAACACCATGAGTAGGGGATTGGGACCGAGTGCTGTCATATTAAGTGCCCCCCCCCCCACCTCCCTCCCTAAAATTGTTGTAAACGTTTACATTAATAGTTGCAATAATAATCATACTAGAAATGTAATTATATTTGAAATTGTTTCAAAATATTCAATAATTTAGGACAAATTTGATTGATTCAGGTAAAGACGCCTGTAATTCAAAGCACTTGTCCAAACCTCAATTCCATTAAGGTTTGGACAGTAAAAATTGAAATAAAAATTAGAAAAACATGACCTGTATGGAATATTACATGGGTGAACAGGTTAATTGGAAACCGGTGCGTGTCATAAGTGGCTATAAAAAGAAGCATCCCCAGAAGGCACGTGTTTACAAGCAAGGATGGGCTAACGTCCAACATTTTGTGAGTTACTTGTCCAATCGTTCATGAACCATGTTACTCACCATAAAATTAGCTGAAACACAGGAGTTCCATCATCTAGGTTCCATAACAAACATAAAAAAAACCTCAAAATAATCTAAAAAAAACCCAGGCAAGACCACGTAGACAAAAATATGCAAATAGCGGTTATTGATTTTTTTTTCCAAGTAACTATCTTCAAATCGAAATCATCTAAAATGGTGAACTTGTAAATAGCAAACAAATAATAGAAAATGGTTCACAAAATGGAATAAATTCTTTTTAAAATCACTCCATTCAAATGTTTGGCCTGGGTGGAGGACCTTTTCAAGAAGGTTGCTTTTTCTATTTTTCCTTCAAGTCAAAAACCCACACACAGGCACACACACTGTGTACACACAATCACTGTTGTTTGCTTACACCGGATAAACACGTAAAATGTCACTAAAGGCCAGCCTGGTGGTGCGCTGCCCAGCACCCTCAGGGCGTCAGGCACGGTGACCAGCACCATAGGGGTCGACAGACTGATGCTGGAAAGACCACTGCCAGAAGGGTGGTGCATCAGCAGTTACGAAAATAGCGCAGAATACATATAGTCCAGAGTAGTCATCAGTTAATCGATTGAGATATTGATTTATATGTGAGGTTTCTTCAGTATTGATGTGGACAAATTTAGTTTAATTGCTTTATTAAGCCAGAAAACAAGTAAGTGGCAGCAGAGCTATTTTGTTTTTACTCTAATCATTGTCTATAGAGATGATAAAGTTGTTGAGTGGTTTTGAGCTATCTGATTTGACGGAAGAGGCATAGTGCACTCTTGGTAATATAGACAAACAAGCATTCAGACAGAACTCTTTATTGTACTCTTGTACTTGTTTCTTGGGAATGTTGCAGGAAGCTGAGAAAAACAAATCATGCAAACTAGGTAGACTCCATTTAACCCACCCCAACCTCAGAATGGGCTGATTTGTGCAATACTATCATTTCTTTCACCTATCGGAAATAATGAAAATAACAATATAGTGTCAAATAAATGGGAAAAGACAATGATAGGTCAAATGTAAATGCAACTTGAGTATTTTTGTCCTGTTCTCTCAGTGGAAAGTTTCATATTTTTGTGGATGATGCCATGCAACAGGAGTCTGTGATAAAGCCATGACTCACGCCGACTGACTTGTTGCTGCATGTTTGCTGACTGTTATCGTGAACTTCAAGTCAATAGCGGTTTGGCCAGCTGGTAGCAATGAGCAAGCGTTAATGTATTGGACAGATGGACAGTTCCGAAAATGCTTCATGCTTTCGTCCTCTGGAGCGTTGCAGTAACAATACATAGCATTTAGTACGTATAGCATCAGATGCATATGAATGCAGCATTATCACCATTGATCATATCGTGTCATTACAGTACCATTATAGTGGATGCAATAATATTGTATTAAAGAATATTGTGTAGTAAATTATGCTGTTGCCCTGCAATTGGCTAGGATAGGCTCCAGCACCCTCCGCGACTCTTGTGGGGGAGGATAAACGGTACAGGGGATAAATTAATGAAGTTATGCTATGAATCTAACCATTATATATATCCTATATTGTGCACAATTCTGGGTTTCGGGATATTGTGTTCGGTGCTGGATGGTTTTCTTCTAATAAAATGATAATCACTCCAGTTATGTATCATAATACCTGTACTGTTGAAAACTTATCACCGTCTTTAGTTTGCAATTTCTACCTTTTTATTAAATAAGATCCCACACTATAAAATGGATTATCCAGCATTATCACGATCATAATACTATCTTTTGGGCTGGCGCTTTTCTTAATGTGAGCCAGGCTGTCGGTTGGCCTGACCTTCTTCACACAGTAGATAGAATGGGAATTTAATAGTTGACGTGTGTGTCTTTGTGGAAACATATTTGTGTGTGTGTGTGTGTGTGTATGTGTGCGTGTACTATCCTTGTTATGCATGCTGTACAAGCCTGTCGCTGGCTCCCTCCTCGCCTCGCCTCCCCATCATTCACTCAAGACGCTGGGCTGGCGGCGTGACGATCCCCCTGTCTCATCGTAGAGGAGAAAGAGGGTGTGGAAGAACTTGGAGGAATGAGGGTGTGGAGACTGTTTATGGAAGGCTGGTAGTTTGAAATAATAGTCTTTATTCATCTATTTTTCCCCAACTTTTTCCTCTTTTGTAAAGATGGACTAATCAGGGATGGGACTGTTTTTATTTTTTACTTAATAGATAAGGTAATTCTATGTAAAAAGGTGGGAGTCAAATATAAAATTTTGAATTAAAAAAAAAAATCTAAATATTTTATTAGTACTTAAAAATATAGAATTATTTACATTTGTGAATGTTGGTAGGTTTTATTTTTTAGCTCCACTTCTTTATATTCTTGCCAGGGCTACTCATTATTATAAGGGTTGTTTTTCTTAGTGCAATTGATAAAGGTTGAAAAAAATAAACAGTTAAACAATCAAATTTTATCATTGTAATAATAAAGACTTTTACTACAGAATTTCAAACATAAAGAAACAATTTGGATTTTCCAAATAAATGAAAAGGATAAAGGGATGAAATTCTCAAAAGGTCAAGCATTCTTTTTTTTCATTAATTGTTTTATATTATCTCTTAATTATTCACCTTTTTTTTGTCAAAGAGCTGAAGCAAACCTATTTCTCTCTTGATAAAGGTCAAAACCTCCTGCTAGGCTGCAAATAGAATGTCTATTTGCACGCCCGATTAATTGCTTTGAAACGAGCATAGGTAAACTGTAAAGACTGGAAGCTGTCCTTAATTAGTAGAACTATAAAAGCTGAACATTTCAAGCACATAATTGTAGTAGTTAAAGAAATAAAAGCAATATTCAATTTAAAACTTTTTAGACGTCTTCATGTTTAAATTACACATTTTTGGGAAAATAAAATTCTTCAAAAAAGTCTGTTTTTCAGGTTAAGTTGATTCTTAGAAACACATCTGACATCTCTTTTAATTAACTAAAGCACTTATAAGAATGCTAAACGCAATAAAGCAGCTAATGAAAAGAGAATCATGTATGATAAGAAAGTACTGAAACTACTAAGTAACTGATTTGAGTGAAGTACCGTATTTTCCGCACTATAAAACACTTTTTTTTAATAGTTTGGCTGGGCCTCTTCGTAATATTCAACTACGACTTGTTTTTTTCTCTGACCACCTGTTTGGTTTTTATAATTATCTCTTAAGCCTCTCCATTTTACTATTGTTACTTTAACGTATGTTTGTTCTTGGTTTCTGATCAAATAAAAAATGGCCCTCCCAAAAATGTGTCTTTATAATCCTGTTCTATTTATATATTTTTTCTTCTTCTTCATTGTGTATTCTTTGGCTGGTGCGACTTATACTCGGGGAAAAAATACGGCTGTCATAATACAAGGTGCATCTACTCTTGTTTCTATAGTGACTGTGGCTTCTATAAAGACTTACTAAATGTTACAATTTCAAGTCTATTTGTCATCGTCAGCGAGAGAGACTCTATTACAGATACTACGTGGCCCGCACATTTTTCACGCTAATCCCAGTCATCCTCTCCCATTTGACAGGTGAAGGGTGCTCGGGCCTCGGGGGCGGATGGATGGCGGCATGAAGAGCGATCGGGCGTCACTGAGCGCCGACAGATACGAGCCAAGGCCCTCCGAAGTAGAGAGATGGCTCACGATCGGACTCCATTTGTCACAACTGAGTGAGTGCATATATTTTTAAAAATCCTGACTGATGTAGAGATGATACAGTACCTACTCGCAGACGCCATTTAGTGGCGCTTCATCCCTTTGCTCGGGGATCGTCGTAACGATTAGCGAGCGAACCACAAACAAACAAACAAACAGCAATCCACAGTGAACAGTGCTAATAACATCGGATGCTGATATTAGTAGCGGAAAAGGCAGACATACACACACACACACACACACACACACACACACACACACAGTCGGGCTTCTAATTGCTTTGTGTGCTGTGAAGGCACCCGAGCGATATTACCATGCTGTGGGTGTTTGGCCGCCTCGTAACTGCCGTGCAGTGTGGCGGAGACAAGCTCGTATATTAGGATAACCTCCAAACGGAATGGAATTGTATTTCCCCGGCGGTTCAAACCACGTCCGCGCTTGTAAACGCAGTGCGGATGAAATTTGGCTTTAATGAAGCGCGACTTATTGCGTGCAGTGAGGTCACAGAAAGGCTTGAACATCATCCATATGCAAGCGCCTTTATCCGTTTTGTAATCTGGCTAAAAACTGATCGTCGAAAGAGTTTTAGTGTGTTGTTGTTTTTTTCCAAGAAATAGTCGATCGTATTACTGTAGTAATTGAAATGTAATTTTGCAGGAATTCATTACTTTGTAAAGATTTTTTTTTAGTGTTATTAGTAAAAGGGTGATGATAGAAAAGAGAATGTGATTTTGAAGTAAAACGGTACTTATATCATTAGTTTAAAAGAAACTGTAATGAATAACTTGACATTTTAGTGCAAAATAGTACATTTTGGAAAGTTTTTTTTTAAAGAATAGCCTCATCCTATTTCAACATATGTAATAGCAAAAAGGTAAGTCATGTGTAAACCAAAAAATGACAATGTTCGTTAATTTCAATTCATTTTCATCCTGTTCAATGCAAACCCATCACAATATTACATAAAAAAAACAATTTGTGGGTGCATGAAAAAGAATGTTACTATTTATTGCAAGTAATTTTACTTTTAATCTCATAAGACTTTTTGGTAATCTCATAAAAATAATCACAGTATGCCCTGCTTGTTTATTAATCTTTAGTTGTTTGGACAGCTTAGAGGTTACAGTTTCTGAACTCTTTGAATTATTTGAGCCAAAATCATTTGCCCTGCTCAAGGTTGAGCATGTTTACATGTAAACTCGCCGTCTTGGTCTATTTATTAAAATGTGTCCTGGCCGGCCTTCCTGTAATGAGATTTGGTGATGGACTCCGATTGGGACGATGGTCATTAAGAGATTCAAAGAGGAGGGGGTGGAGGACGGCGTTAGGTGATGTGAGAAAGTCACTTATTTAAGAAATACGTTTAAAAAAAACTTTCAGGACTTGGACATATTTGAACAGGAGCAGGAAGAAGGAAAACTTATTTGCTACTGCCCCTTCCCTTGTCCCCTTGTGTTCAGGTTTTCTTCCGACATCACTTACCTAAGTCACCTTCATATTTCATTTTCTTTAGGATTTGAACATATCTCTGTCCTGTTTTATGATTCTCGGCCATCTATTAGAGAGGAGGCCTGCTATTCTCAATTGAAGGTGAATGTACCTGCATTGATAAAAGCCTGCTCTGCTCTAAACATAGTGATAAATGAAAGCCTCGTTAAGCAGAATGCATGCCCTTGTTAGATTCTGACTATAGTCTATTCTAACATCCTCGCCCCATTAAAATTCACCCTTTGGACGTCGGAGTAGCAGCTAGCTGAGGCTGCAGTCTCCAAGCAAAAGGGCACGGCCTTGCTTTAAATATTTAGTCTTTGACCTTTTTGACCTCATAGAATATTTACTTCATATTCGGCTGATCCACAATTTACAGTCATGATTTTGCAATTAGTAATGAGTAAAAATCCCCCCCAAATCTTCCACTCTTCTCTTTTTTTAAAGTAGTTTTTTGGGCCGTTTTCATAATTTGTTTGTTTCATACCCTATTTTGAGTCGACATACAATAAGTCTGTCATTTTGATTTGAACCAGGCATTTTTGAACGGTCTTGACCATTTCTAGAATTAACTTTTACACGAAACAACCACCAGCGTTCAATCTGTTTCTCATGACAGGACATGCATTAAAGTATAACAGTATATTTCTTTAAGATGAGTTTCCTTAGGAACAGATATTGGGGGAAATTATAGTCCCTCATACCAGTTTCTCCTTTTAACACATAATGAGTTCAGTTTATGACAAGCCTGTTTGGGAATTGAGCAGGAAGCCAGCCCTTTAATTTTGAAGCATTCATCTTTGTTTGCCAGGTTTGGTTTGAGTTTTCAGTGATCATCATGATACTAAGTGGAAATTACCTTACACTTTATATTGGAAAAAGTGTCACGGAAATTGCAGGTAGTTTCCTATCAGTAGGCACCCCTCAAAGAGTAAAATCATTAGCCTCTGACTTCACTTTCACTGATAATCATTGTATTCACTATCATGACAGGTAATTTTCCCAAATGGGCCTGGATTAGGTGGTAACCAAGACAGATGTGATGCTGATTTGCGAGAATGTTTTTCAGTGGGGCTGAAGGATTTATAAACACAATCTAATTGCGATTTTTCTGCATGATAGCGTGAAAAGTGTATAGGACCACTTAAAGCTTCATTATCATGTTTGTCAATTGTGCATTTCACATTTGCTTGGCAATTAGCATTGGCGCTCTCGCCTATTCTCCTTGCTAGGTGAGTCGTACATTTCTGGACTCATCGTCCGCCTGTAGTTGTCATGATACGTTTGAGAAGCGTAGTTTATATGTAGACACAGAGGACGCTTATTAAAATGAGGTACTGAGGACTCACTTGATTGGTGTGACCTGCTACAGTCACACACCAGGAAAGAGAGGTCAAAAAGATAAACACAACAGATCACAGGTCAGCCAAGAGCACATGAAAATTTGGATTTTGCAATATGGATACGTCTAAAGTCAAGATTTTGATTTCAAAATTATAAATGGTTTAGCTTAGGATTTAAAACATTCACATATGCCCTTCTTAGCAGAATTTTGTCCAGTGTACAGTTGTGAATACGAAGAAAACATTCACTCGAGTTATCGTTGGCCTCGTGTTTACAGCATTGTGCAATTAAAGTCAAACTGCACAGGATGTTGACCTCTATTAGTAAAGTTGAGTGTTTTGTCGACTCGTCGGCCTCGACCTTGGTGTGCATTCTCTGTCGCACGCCAAGGTTTCCGCACAGTTGCGTGGCTCGGAATCGTCAAATGTCGTCACTGAAGCGACTGTTTTTTCCCCCCCGGGGAGGTGTCTGACATTGCATTCCTCTCGCCTCTGATTAATCCAATTTCCCCCTCCTCGCTTTCTGTTCTTAACACCTTGGTTTGCGTTGCACCCATCCGTACCGCCACCCCCTCTCTGCCCACCCCGTGCTTCTGAGACAATCTCTCCTTCACCGTCCTTTTGCCGTCTGTCGTCGCCGGTCTTTTCTCTGCGGCTGAGCTCCCTCAAGCCTCCTTCATCTTCATTCCACATTCTTCTTTCTTGCTCTTTCGATGACGGCGCAGGTCCAGCGAGGTGTAATTGGGTTGCTGCTTTAATCTGTAGCCTGCTTGTAAATGTAAAGCGAAGCCCTGAGGCTCTTCCTTCCCCCCACTTACACCCACATTTGAATATGAAACTTCCTTGTAGTCTTATATTTGATTCTGAATGTGAATGGCACATATTGTGTGTGTGTGTACGACAACCCAAACCGTCTGTTCACACCGAGCGAATGGCTTCAGTGCAATCCCGGTGGTGTGTTGTCCAGATAATGAAACCTGAGCTATGATTGGGACTTGAATTAGGCTTTAGCTGTTTGTGTTTGCCTTGGCTCAAAATCTTGACTCTTCTGCTCCTTATACCATATTTATCAATATATTCTGCTTTTTTGTTTGTTTGTTTTATGTGCTTGAAGAAAACGGTTGAGTGCCTTTCATTGCCGCTCCCGTAAACCGATCACCTGTAACTTGTCTCTTGCCTTCATTCACTCTGCGAGGCCGTGCACACATACAAACAAAACTGTGTTGGACTTTTGTTGAGTTTACATTTTACAAGACGTGATATAAAATGCCTGGGAGAATGAAATCCTTAAACAACACAACACATTTTAAACGAGATTGCTGAACAAACACTTGGTGGATCGTGATGAGTTTTTGAGGCTCACTGTCATGAATAAAAAGATGCTCTGGGAACATGACCTGTGTTTATGTGACTAAACTTTTAGCCACAATTAGTAAGTCCTTATTCCTGTGAGGCCTATAAGAATTTACCATTGTAACAAATAGATAGGAGGTGGGTAAGTGGTTTGTCTGTCCGGTTTACACTTGTGAGATAAAGAGTTTAATCGCAGGCGCCGTAGTTTGCAGTCCTTGCGAGAAGAAGTGGTTCGGAAGAAGAATGAATAAACAAATAGCTCGTCAAATATCTGGGCTTGTGGTAAATGATTTAGGGAAATATTGTAATTCCAATGTTTTTTTTTTAATTTTGTCCTACCCTTTGGGTCCCAAAATAACTAGCCACATAGTTGGGCTAAGCCACCAACTCCACTACCCGGCCTGAATGCTAAACTGTGTAAGCATTGGTAAAGAAGGCCTAATGTGGATTTTAGGACACTTCCAACATGCGTCACAGTGATATGCTAAAATTTTGTGTCAAGGGAGGGCTTGGTTGCTGCACCACCAGAACTGAGCTTGTTGCTCCACTTTTAGGAAAAACTGTGAACCCCCAGTGTTGGCTAGGTTATGGTTCCCTCTCCATCCCCACCATGTGCTGGATTAAAGCATTTTAAAAGGGGGAGGAAAAAGCTAAACCAATCAGCCTGAAGGGAATCTAAGTTTAACGATACAACTACTAACCATATGTCTGCAACTCTCAATGAAAACCTGGCACTCTATGGACTAAAAATGAATGGGTATAATCACTCTGGTCACACACACACACACACACACACACACACAACACAACACACACACACACTGGAAGGCAAGGATTTTCACTCCAATGGTTTTGATCAACCAGATTGGTCCTTTGGCTATGTGACTAAATTGGGAAATTCGCTATAGGCGAGATGGCATGTTGACAGCGCACGTTGTTTACATAAAATCATCTGTATGACACAAAGCTTAGGTTTAGGACTTGCATAAGGATTGCAGATCACCCTGGTGGGTCAAACTGACGGTCAAACATACGAGCAAGCATAGAAAATCTTCAGCATATGTGACTCCCATTTGTTGCGAGTTGGGAATAGGCCACCAAATCCTTCATTTCGCCAGTATAAGCAGGATTGCAAGCGTGATATGAGGTGATTCACTCTTCAACAAGCTTTGCCTCACTCTCATCAATGGGAGCTCACAAAATAAACACACCTACACCAACCCCAGGAGCAACTAAAACACACCGAAAGGCCACCTCGAGGACGGTCAGTCCTCTCACTTAAGCCAGTGACTCCATGAAATCGCCATTAGCCACCAGACAGATCCTTCTTACCCCGACGCTTCCCTCAAAAGTCATCTGCAATTCTCATCACATCTAAACTCAGCCAGATTGCACATCTTCACTGAGCCTGTCACACAGACGTACGCAAGCACGCCCTGGCATGTGCATAACCGTTCACACAGACCTAAGGAGAAACAAAATACCGCATCAAAAGCTGCTTGTTTTGTTGTAATTTTTTTCCCTTTCCTTCCATATCCCTGTTTCCCTTTCGCTCCTTTGTTTATCCTCCAATTTCACACCTCCTGAGAATCGTGCTCAACTTTCTGAAGTTTTTTCTGTATTTTGAGATTTGTTGCCGATGCTTGCGTTAAAGCCCAGTTATATCTCCTTAGGGAGTATATAAAAATATTTCTATTACATTAATTAGGTCACTGTTTCTGTGAACTTTGGCTTTTGGGCTAGGTTCACACTGTAGTTCATTTCCAATATTTGACATTTATCTGTTTTTTCTCATGCAAAGTGAACAGATCATTCCAATTGGTTTTCAATTTCGACCCAGGCCCTCATTTGTAGGCGGATTCATGGATCGAGGAGTGAATATGAATGCTTCGCTCATACCACCTGTACTTCATTAAATTGTAGCACAATTCAAAATCGCTTGACAAAACTGACAAGTGTGAAAAGCAATGGCGGACCAAAAGCTCAGTCAATTCAGTCTCAAAATCTTTGATATTGCTATAATTCATACGTAATAGACCTAGACGTCAGTCCATATTCATTACAGTGAACGCCAATCCGTTTTATGCGCACCCATGTCATTCAACGTCACGTTTTGTGTGCCCACGTGTGACATGGACAAGACTTGTAAAATCAGAACCAGATATATTTTATTACTGTTGGGCAAAAAGACAAAATTGAAATGTATACAGCGGATCTCAAGGACAGTGTGAATACAACCATCATACCGGTCAGTGAATAAAGGATAGATGTAAAGAACTCTTGCTCATATTTTTTAACACAAGGACAACTACTTCGATCAAATCAGAGCAAAGTGTCGTTAAAAAGAGAAAGTAGGTTGATTGCTGGCAGTTGTGGTGGAGTTGTACCTCACAGCTCCGGTGGGAATTCATTACAGGGTGATGACGTGAGGTGCATGATGAACAAACAGAGCTGAAAGAGGTGGTGGGTGTCTGCGGTTGATTATAATTAAGGGCTTGGTGAAAGACACTTATGAAGCACTTATGGTGATGGTAGCGTGTCCTAAAGAAGAATTCACACTGTGATTTGGATTACTGGTCATCAGTGGCCAATTGTTTTTGTCTGTCTGCTTTGGATGTCTGAACTAAATACATGAAAAATAACAGCAGATGTTCATGATTCATGGGCAATCCTTTGGACACATTTAAATGTCTCATTTTGAGATTAGTTCTGAATCGTGACCGGACGTTTGGCCGACCGGACGTTTGGCCGACCGGACGTTTGGCCGACCGGACGTTTGGCCGACCGGACGTTTGGTAGAACAGACATTTGGTCGCCGGGTTCGCTCGCTGTCAAATTATGACAGTTTACTGTTGATATTTTGATATTAGATATTTAGATATTAAACTCACTCTCTCTCTCATGATTATAATTTTGAGAGCTGGTTTCAACAGTAACAACCCGGCGACCAAACGTCCGGTCGACCAAACGTCCGGTCGACCAAACGTACGGTCGATCAAACGTCTTTCGATGAAACGTTCGAGTACCTAGTTGAATAGGTTATAATGCTATTAAAGGGAGATCTGGAAAAATTAAGTTTATGAATATATTTGAGTTTCTTGACGTTCAAATAATATGTATTGCTTTGCTAAGGTTAATATGTCTTTCGCTCCACTGTTTTGAATTGGTGGTCCATTATGCAAATTTAGGGCTCAGAACAGAAAGAAGACAATAGAAAATGGATGTGTAATTTCAACATTTTTATTTCAAATTCTTTGGTATGATATATAGATGGGGAAAAATACATTCCCTTAGTACTTATGGATCTATCATGGGAAATAATGTTTTCCTGCACGAGTGTTAGGGAGTCCCTTGTGTGGCATGCTCTGTTTTGTGGAAAGAATGCATCGGCTGGCCTCCAAGCCCAAACAATTTTGGTCTACACCGAGGGGGGCCTTAGGGATTGGTTTTAAATTAAAGATGAGACTAGGCCTGTGATATTTACACGTGGAGTGGGCGATTAAGAGTTGAATGCTGGTTTGCGGTTCGCGTGAGAAGGATATTGAACTTAGTGCTTTGTTAAATGGCGGCCTTTTTGGGGGAGTCTCGTGCTCTCTCTTGCTGTAAATAAGAAAGGAAATTCACCTGTGAAATATATACTACGAGTAATGGAAAGCTGAGGAAATGAAGGATGGCCTATTGCTCTGTATTCACTTTGCATGTTGGGGCGGTCAGGTGATGTTCAGCTGCTTCTCATGCACACACAAATCAATTCCACTTTGCTTTAAAGCCAGTGCTTCTCAAAATGAAATGGGGAAAAAAACAAAAACATAAAGCATGCAACTGACTCAGAGCAATTCTTTCATGTCAGATGCGTTATCCGTTAAAGGTTTACGCTCCAAAAGCTAGAAATTTTTTCATCATCAGGTTACTCCCAATTGGAAGTCGCTGATAATGAAATAACAGTATAAGTGATCAGAATTGCTGTATTAATATATTTACCTTGGACAAGCTCCACAATGCTTAATAGATGAAAAAGCAATGTGCTTACATCTCAAGTACCGAAATACTAAAATTTTTGGTCTCATATTTGGTCAAAGAATTCCACCTATTTAACGCATACTGTGGCAATTGTCACTACACAGTATTGTATTATAAGTCCTTCTTGGCCTACTTTTGGCTAACAAGACAGTGAAGCCTTGTCTCCTGACCCAGCAGTCATTCCTTGTTGGCAGCCTCCCTGACTGGCAGCCTGACTTGGGAGGTGACGATGTGTGGAGCCTGCTGTCTGGCAGTTTCTTAGGTGCAGCACCTTTGCCGCTGAGCTTAACTAAACAGAGAATAGGGAAATAAAATCTGGCCCAGTGATATTGGAATTCTAACATGAACAATAGTTCAGCATTTGGTCTTCATGAGTTTACATCGGTCATCCTCTATCAGGCAAAATAAATCAAGATTCCATGTAATAAGATCTCGAGAACCCTTGAAAGAAAATTGGAATTTCCTACTGACTGTTTTCAGTCCTATTGATATTCAAGGGTATAACAGACAAA
Organism: Stigmatopora argus; assembly: GCF_051989625.1. Classification (NCBI taxonomy): domain Eukaryota; kingdom Metazoa; phylum Chordata; class Actinopteri; order Syngnathiformes; family Syngnathidae; genus Stigmatopora; species Stigmatopora argus. Next base: position 10,064,438 of record NC_135400.1, read on the forward strand.
GGCTTCCTTGAAAAGATTTTATTGAACTTAAAGACTTTATGTCACAAACCCCCCATCATTACAATTCCGCCATGCTGCCTGAAGCATATTATTGTGACTTTATTGTACAGATCATTCTTAACTATTTATTCCATTGAAAAAAATAAATGCTCATTTCATAGACGGGTTCATTTTAAGTGGTAGGACTGGCTGTGAATGCACGTTTCTGTGATGCTGTTAGCGCCAGACGTCCAATTGGATTGGATCACCGTTACAGTCAGTGGCGGCCAAAGAGTTATAAAGTTGCTCAACTTCGTCAAGATGCAAAGGCGCCTCACCTTAGACAAAGTTGCAGTGTTGCAGTCGAACTACAAATACTTCCAAAGACACACAAACACACACTTGGACAGCATCTCCAGCCTCTTGGCTTCGGTGCATCCTCCTTCCTTCCATCTGTCCGTCATTTTAGATGCACACGTCATTACAAGCGGCGGTCGCCTGGCAACATGGCTCAGCCTCCCGAGCATATTTACCCGTTTGCCGGAGATGCACACTCCCAAACCACTGTTATTTCATTAAGGCCGAGAGCGGCCGAGTGTGTGGGTTTGAGGTTCGGGTTTCAGGGGTTGGGTTTGGTCTCCAGCCACCTGCTTTTATTTCCCCACAAGTAGCATTTGCCGGGGGAATATTAAAGAGATCACTGCCACTGAATGGGACATTATAATGTAATTAGCATGGGTTCAGGGCTGCCGCGTTGCACCAAAAACAGATGGCTGTGCTAATTCTATTAGCTGTGCAGAAATGACCGATGTAATTTTTAGGCCCAAAGAATGACGTAACCTTGGAACCGTACTTGGTGCAAGAATTCCTCTTAGAATACTTGAAGTGAAAGCCTGGAATGATGCCATCATATATGGAAGTCGATTTATTGAATGGAAAGAACAAAAAATGTCTACTTATTCTGGACATGGGTGATCGCTCTCAATTGAACATGCCTAGGCAAAAGATGATCTATTTGTACTTTGTGTGGCTTTTTGCTATAAATATTCAAACTATTGCATTTTTTCTTTCATAGTACATAATAACAGGAAAATAACTAAATATCCAACTTTTGATTTAATTGCGCTAAAGGTTGAGTAATTGCAGAAAATGTCTAGACTAGCAAAATGCAATTTCTTACAGAACTATTTAAGCTCCATAAATGAGCATTGTTTGTAGTTTTAATGTTGGATTTTTTTATTTTAAGGTTTCATTTGCTTTATTCGTGGTCTGTGGGGGGAAAAGATTTGATTAAAAGCTAGAAAGGCTACAGTAAATTATAAACAAATTGACTCATTTTAAGTAACAGAAGTTTGACCTGCAATTTTGTTTAGTTTTGATATTTTGTCCCAGTTATATAACTCTGCACTACCAATTGTCATTGCACATCAAAGTAATGTATTTGTGTTGGAATGAACAGGCTAACCTTTTACAATAAGTAATTTAAAAAAATTGTGATGCTTCATATAAAATCATTTCAGTACAGTATGTGTAATATACGTCATGGAACTTTTTTTAGCAGTGTGCCGTAAGATTTCTCCATTGTAAATATGCTTCTTGTCTGAACAAATATTGGTAAACACCGAGGTCCAAAGCAATCTGTCATAAAATATTCTGCCTTAGGAAGCATTCTTTATAAAGGTCAAACTTTCAACCTTTTTGATGACTCGCAAGCAACTTTCTAAAATTGTTTGTTCTTCTCGTCATATGTAATTAAAAAAAGAAAATGTAGCGTCTTTTATCTTATTCTAATGGGTCTTCTCTTTTGGAAAAAAAAGTGCCACATTGTTAATCCTTTGATGTGTCCAATGCAGTCTCGTTAAAGCTCGGCATCATTAAGAATTAGCCTAACTCTAAAATGCCCGATTTTACGGAGTTATTGTTCTCCACAAATATTAGGAAGTCAAAAGCAGCCTTCTACTACTACTTACACCTAAGGCTGAAAGAAAATATGTTTAGTTGATATTCGACAAGCCTCACTAAGAAAACATTAACAACAAAATGTTATGCGGTGACAATGACTTCCGCCTTTATGTCCTTTAATGTCATTTTAAAGATATTTTTATAGTGGTAACTGCGAGATGAATAGATGTAATGTTGACTTTGATTTTCATTTCTTTTTTCTTACAAGACCCTTCCTCATTAGCTGTACAGTATTTGAAGAAGGGTGCAAAGAAAAAGGTGACATTTTATCTCCTCCAACCCCCCCACGCTTAAATGCTTGCAAATTGCACGCCGATTAGTTCGTCAGGAAACTGAGGGTACGCTTAGTGGGAGCTAAGTGAAAGAAAAATGAAAATGGCATTTTCTTTTAAAGTCAATGTGTGGAAAATATTTTTTTTTCCCCGTCCGAGGAGATAGACCGGCTAAACGGAATTTGTAGCTATCGCCTTGCATCTGACGCTTGTCAGTAATCAAGGGAGTGTCGCGGATTAATTCGTTTGATTGATTCCTCTAATTTGCATATTAATGAGAGTACATTTGCAGCAGGTGGCAAAGGAAAATAGCATGCAAAAAGTTGCATTTTGGGATATTTATCATTTTGCGCGGGTACGGTAGAGGTCAGCGACTGCTTTTGCATGCATTTGCATATTTTTACTATATCATGGACTCCCTTTCAATTCCTATTATAGCTTCAACTCGCTGTGGTTTGATTTGGTTTGAGCCTTATAGAAACCCTGAGACGACTTAATAGAAATTGTGTAAATGGCTGGAAATGGCTCGAGGCCTTTGGATTTCCATTAATAACAGGAAACAAAATGGAAAAGTTGACCGATTAGCCAAGTCGACTCTCCTGCAGGATTTTGCTGTTGAAGCCTGAGAACACTGAATAAAACATTGCCAATTAAGACAGACTGATTTTAGGCAATAGTAGTAAGTTCCTGAAACAAAAAATAACTCCACAATGACACCCACAAATACAGTATTAAGAGTTGATTGCTATCCAAAAAGAAAGGCTCCTGTTCTGTCATCATTTATATTGAAATGTTACATAAAGTAATACTACCTCCTAAAGTGTATAGCACCCCCAACACCCCCAAAGAAGCTTGTTATTTTCTCTCATGCCGATCCAATTCTGCATCAATTGCAAAAACTGACATAAAAACTGCTATCTTCAGACTGCGTGGCAATGTTTAAGTGTATAATTGTTGAGCATTTGTCAATTCTGTGACTCAGACAACTTTCCAAATGACCTTTTGAGATGCGAGACGTGGCCGTTAGCTCACGCCCACATCCAGAAAACACCTCCCACTTAAGTCCGGGTCAAGCCTGCTGTGATTTCCAACGCTCTTCATGACGGACGGATTTTCTCATGCAAAGTAAAACGGCGTTTCAGCCCGTTAGGGCGGTTGTTTGTTCTCACCGTGGACTTGGGCTAAATCACCGCCACTTTATGGGCCACACGGACAGAACATTAAGCCCAGCGGTCTTTTTTTTGTAAAGGTTGTCTGCCTCTTAAACTCAGTCAGCCTTTATTGATGTCTCTCTCTGCTCATCTTGTGTGTGGAGATTTGCGACGCAGCCCTGCTTTAAATTCACTTCTTTGGCATAAGCTGTTTGTTATGTCAGAGAGGAAAGGGAATGAGGATATGCAGGAATGGACGCTACCCCGGCACCAAATGACACAGTAGATGAATGTGTCACTGTCTAAGAGGGTAGACGACACACAAATATATCCATGTTTTACAATGTCACCTGTGTATTCGTTTGATTCATTCAAATAGATAAACTTTTGTATTTTACAGTATAGGTATTTGTCAATTTTTCAATTAGACATACCAGGGACAAAATCAGTGACTGAATCTTTTTTTTTTTTAATTCTCTGCATTATGACACTTATTTCATAACACATTTTTGCAAAGGTTTCTGGTATAGAGATTATTTTGCACAGGCGTACCTAATGAAGTGTCTGGCGAGCTGGCAATAGACCATGCTGTGTCATGACCACATGCTGCCCTGCGTCTGTCCCGTTTTTGCATACCGTCACTTCCCCTCTGTTCCCCAGAGCTTGCTGCTAAGTGCTAATTGTAGCACGGCAGGAGAAGTTGCGGGATACATGTTAAAAAAAAAGCGGATATTAGCCAACATGCTGAGCTGGCACCACTGCTCATGACCTGTCACTTTGTGACTTGGTCTGGCAGGAACTTGACTCAATGTAACACAGCATGGTAGAGAAAGACAAAATGTCATCGTATAGTCAGAATTGATTTCCTAGTATTAATGGTAAGAATTAAGTTTGTGAGTTTGTGTAAATGGTTGTCCTTTTCCTTGTGCCCTTCGAATGTCTGGCCACCGATTCAGAAAATGAATGAATATGTTCATTTTGCCAGCCGATGATGTAGTGGTTCGTTTGGCTGACTTGTGCAAGCAGTGTGGGATCCATTCCCGCTCAGTAGATGGTTGTGTGTCTTTACGACTGACAGGTGACCAGTTTAGGGTGTTGTCCGCCGTTTGCTCAAAGTCTGCTGGAATAGGCTTCAGCACCCCGTGACCCTGAACAGGGTAAACGGTGTTGAAAATGTATGAATTTTTAGTCTTTAGTCTCTAATGTTGTGCCTGAAAATGAACAACAAACTTTTTCAGTTTTAAACTGCCATCTTGGATGAAATGCCAAAACTTGAACTTGGATGGAATTTGTCCAAATCATCCTCAATTGGAAACATCTTAGAACACTTAAGTGTAATGATCATTCTTGCCGCTATTTGTTTAGCATTTTTTTTTTTTAAACTTTTAATATTAAAAGCCAACCACAAATCTCCTCTGTTGCGGGTTATTCGTTGGGTACTCGCTAAGTAGATTTCTTCAAACTTCTTTCATGTCTTCCCCTGACTGAAATAGTCATCTCGGTGTCCAGAGGCGAAAAGCAGAGCTATAAACCTTTTTCTATACTTCATCTCATTTGCTTCCCCCTCCTCCTTAAATCCCCTGTTAAGCTCAGTTCTTCATCCTTAACCCACACTTTCACCTTCCCAAATCCCTCTGCCTTTCCTTAAACTCAACTGGACCAATGAATCTACACTGTTCCTATCCCAGGGCATGAACCCAGACAATTACGGTGTCACCAAGAGAGAAAGAGAGAAAGAGATCAGAAGCAAAGCAGGCCAGTGCAATGCAAGAACTTTTTTTAAACTATATTTTATAGGGAACTGCATGGAGGAAATAGACTGATTTTATTTAGAGCTCTAGAACTATTTTTTTCACAGCAAGAACATTTTCGTTCTTCTTTCAAAGCCCTTCCAACCATCAAAATGTGCACATTTAAATGGTCTAGTTATTGCAAACTATTGTGAATTTTTCCTTTATCTAGTTCAATTTAACGTGCTTTAGTTGTTATTCTTATTAATGTAAACCAGTGACATCTATATTTCGGATTCCAAATTCAACGAATTCTGGAGTGTTGTAGCTTTTTAGTTTCTGTAGTTTCTTCACCCCCCATGAAGCAGATGGTATGGTCAGGGGTGTGCAGCTAACAGATGCCCCTAGTAACCCCCACACATCTGCCCTCCATCGCCCTCTCGAACCTACCTTCCACCCCGTCAACATGGTCTGGACCTACGTACTCATGCATCATGTCCCACACACAAAACCTTCCATCCCTTTTGAGTATCTTCTTCTCTGGGCTCTATGGGGGTGCGACTGGGCTTGAACGAGTCGTTTTCGGGGCACTCTGTCTTCAATCCCAGCAGTGGCGCAGGCCTTCTGGACGGAGCAGATGGCAAGAGAGGGAAAGGCAGGGTGGAGACGTCCTCTAACCTTGGAACAGGGCCAGATTTCATCAAGCCTTTCAATCGGATCTGGACTGGATCCGGAAAATGTTGTCTGTCTGTGTAAAGTAACAATCAGATCTACTGATCTAGTGGAACAAACTGATACATGTGTATATATAGCCTCGTTTAAAGTGAATACACAAAAGCAGAATATGGAATAGTTGTGTTATTCGACATTGGCTCAGCCACTTAACTGATCTACCTTGTTTGTAGTAGTCATCAAATAGTGATGATTACTTAACCTGAAGCTTTGGTGTTGAACCTTTAGTATGACTTTTTACCTGTAATTTCCTATTGACTTTCAAGTAGTCACGGGATATCTATACCTCACAACTTGACTCTACTAATTCCAATCTAATATTGACAAGTACGACATTGCTGGTCAATTTGAATATGGACTTTGAAAGCTTTGACATCGCTGTTGGTTCTGTGTTTTATCGTTTTTCTATATTTAACTCAATCAATGCCATCCCTCCCACTTCATATGTATTGAATATCTACTAGTGATAAACTAATACAGCTACAAGACTGGACTGCTATTACCGTGAAAGGCAACCAATAGTTAGGTATCGAACAACAATTCATACCATCAACGGTAAAAGTGGTTAATGAACATTCCTAGGAAGAAATATCCTCAAACACCATTGGTGTGCAGCGTAATATACACTTTCCATTTTGATCCAGACTAAACGAGCTGCATCTCCAGTGCCCCCCAAAGCGGCATAATTACCCCGTGGCTTAGGTTACACTTTCATGTAATTAGAAAAGTATTGCAACTGTTTCCATAGCAACCGCCCAAGACTCCATCCTCCCGCCTATTTTGTATGTGGGTGCTCGTGTACACAAACGCAAAGCCAATCTCGGCGCGAGGCTTAGCTTGATCCTTGTAAGTGTACAATATGATGGATGTGTCGGACGGAGAAAGAGATTGAGATGAAAGTACGCGGCGCGTGTCTCGCAGGGGGAGAATTTTCTACCTTAGCGGACCGAGAATTAATGTCTCCATCAAATCTTCCTCGGAGAGTTTCGCTATTCTGATGAAGTCTGCGCATCTGTTCTGTAACGCACTGTGTTATAGTTTGAGGGCAGCCTTGTTGTGTTGCTATTTTGGAAGTGTATTAAGGGCCACTATGTCAAAAAAAGAAACCTTCCAACCCATGAATACCACAGGGAGAAACTCGATGAGCTCAGTCTTCCCATTGTCGTTCCCCCGACGCCGTTCCCCTCCAATCACCTTGCTTTATTAAATATTCAAATCTCCGTCACAACCGCACTGTTTCACCAACACTCGCGGGATCTCGACCAGTCTAATAAGGCGGAGATTATTGCCGTGGTTTGTTTTCCAGGACTTCCCGACACGGCCTATGTGCTAATTGCTTAAGGTCTCCTCGTTATGGCTGTCCATTTTGTACATTACGATAACCTGGTCGGACATTGTCTGTGTTTACGTTCAGGCATTGCTTCCTATCTTCTTACTTGGCTAGCGCGCTTGTGCACGTAGGTCCTGGGAGTTTGTTGCTAATGGGAGATTTTGCCTACAGTTCCTTCCATTCCTTCCTCGCCTCCTCTCCCAGCGGCGATGCATATATGCGTCCTGAGCATACACAAGGCACTCTCATTAAGATACCAGTGCTGGTATTAAATTCACTGTTATTAGAGAGGCCTGCTTTCATTTCACTGGCACAGCAAACCACAGACACCCACAGGAGACTGGAGCAAAGACTGGATTTCACTGTGTGCGCGCATCTTTGTGGGTTTTTAGGCAATGAAAAGGTTGTTTGGGAGAATACATTTCCGCTTTCAAAGTACGCTTTTAGAAGGACAGCTTAATAATGATTGAATTAACTTGAATATTTCAAGTAGATGCTGGGCTCTGAGCTGTGATCGGTTAACGATTTGAGAGGTTTTGGTGCATACCGAAGTAGCAGGCAAACATAAATTTTGTGGATTTATTACAACTTGGTCACAGGTGGTAGTGAAGATAAAAATTGTTTGGAATTTACTGTTGTCTGTTTCTCTGGTCCACCTACTGAAAATTGGATAGCTATCAGAGAGGAAATTTTCTTTGTGGGTTCTCCTGGGAAATGTCCAAAATTGCCCTAAAATGGTGGTTTCATGCTGGAATTGGCTTCCTATATCTATTTGATTTTTAAAGACATGTTTTGTGTTCACTCGCAAACAAATGCAGACTACATTCAAGATAAAACAAGCTTTGTGGGCGGAATTTTCAAAATATTCCCATGGGATTTAAATTGAACCATAAAGTGTTCAGGATGAAGAGATTGATGGCTGGATTGATGAATTAATAGAACTAAAGAGATGTAATGAAGCTAACATAGCATATGGCTAAATTAAGTAGACGGAAACTGCCAAAGATTTTTTTATGCTCTGAGCATAGGAAATGATGTAATTAGTAGGATTTTGGGGAATTTGTTTGCAGAAAGCTGAAAATGTAGCAATCGATTGAAGGTTAAGAAAATATATGAAAAACCCTAACCTGGCTGCTTTAAACCCAGGTTGCGCAATTCCTATAGCTTTTTAAGCATGACTTCTTGCGTCATTTTTATGGGCCGACCCCTGACAGTTGTACTCAAAAATGAAACTGATAGTCTGATGGTCAATGGTCAATGGTCGAAGCCTGTATGTTGTGTTTTCATTGGTCTATATTTTCAGGATTTGGTTGTCTTTTGTTTTGTTGTTGCTTTTCGGGGAGGAACTTTACACAGCAACTTAGAGATAAGCTTAAACCCGAGAATAACGCTGGCTGGTATGGGCCAGACAAGTTAACACCAATGGCTTCTCTGATAAGCATCAATCAAGCCACCGGGATTTTTGAGTGGCCCCATGTTGTTGTTGTGGAGAGTCTGGTGAGAGATGGAGGACCTGGGGTTTCAGATAATAGGCTCCAGTGTATCAGCGCTGATGAACCCCCGTAGAGAGATGGACGGGAGCACAGCAAATAGGACAGGGGCAAAAGAGGAAGGCTGCAATGGGTTTGGATGAAGCAAAAGCTTGTCCCCTCGTCGACCATTCATCTTCCCGCTCTTCCAGCCAGGCACTTTAACGGACCTTCTGCTCCTCTAATGAGTAACAGTCACAGCTGAATACTTGCTTTCACAAGTCAAAGTATTTCTATGAAAAATGTATATGCACATACCAATAAGCAATATGGCAAAGCCTTGCAGATGTATATCAAATGTGATTAAAAACCGTGAGGAGTGATAAAGTGGCCCTCGCACCATATTTCAGACGTCAGCCAGAGTGAGACAGAAATTTAAAGTTTAAAGGAAATTGGAGCATCAGGAATGACGTTATTACATTTTAAATGTTTTTGCCAGAAGCAGTAATGCATCTCTTCTGGGTGTACACTTCTTCATATGCAAGATATTTGGGTCAAAGTCGATTAAACAAACCTTGCTGCCAAGCTTTGCCCAAATGCACTGATGAAAATTTACCTTTATAAAATGTGTTCATATTTGAAGGAGTCTGAGAAATGAGCCCAGATTTGCTCCTTTGGGCCAAAGCAACAGACTTTGCCTTTGAGGCATACTTGGACAATATTGTGATTTTGAATAGTGGTGTCATCCTTCCTCACGTGTTTTATCCAAACTTTTACTTCTCTATCACACATTGAATTTATGTGTACATGTGTCTGAGAGATATGGATTTGATAAACACGAGACGATTTTCCAACGGTAATGCACTGTTTCAGAGGTCAAGCCTCAACTGAACCTGGGATGATCCTTGATGCTTGTTTGCGGCGTGGCTTGAATATTGACATTTTGAAGGAAACGGTCTGAAACAAAACTGTAAAAGTGACGACCTGTTGTCCCTTTTTTTGTTGGGAAATCTGCGTTGATTTAGTTTGCACCACCAAAACTTCTGCTTATTCCCCAGAGCATTACCACAGTCAGTTCAAGTTCAGGATTTTTTCAATTGGGGAGAAATTCGAAGTTCAGACCAAAAAAAACAGTTCCGAATGTTTGAATTAGGTAGAGAATGTCTCACCTCTTAATAAGATCTCGGGTTTAATGCGCTCTCCAGCACTTGGCCTGCACCGCTGAGCCCGGATCGCATCGAGGGGAGAGCACGTGGCAAAATAAATATGGTTAACCCGCAATTAAAACCCTGTTCTGTGTCCTGACACCCTTTATTGTTCTCATATCTCTGCCCAATTACAGCAGGCGGCAGTAATTACGGTGGGCATTAAAAAGTAATGAAGTTATACGAGCGCAAGCCGACCTGACAGGAGGCTGGCGAGCGGGTGGGAAATCGCAAGAGGAGGAGTATGCCCCGCTCATCTCTGCCCGCGAGGTGAAATGTCAACAAGATGTCTCGGCAACTCAACGCCGCTCTCCCTCGTGGCTTGAGCTGGACGATCAATCACTGTGCCTGCCGGGCGGCCATTATTTTGCGGCTCGTCAACACGGAATTGTAGCTATAGAGACAGGATCTTGCCCTCCAGGGGCACGGCATATAAATGGCTGCCCCCTCTTTGTAATGGCTGTTAACAGATTTAAGCCGGGCGCTTTGCTCAAGGCCGTTTAAGACAGCTGCATTAAAACAACATATGTTTACGGTGTTCTTGTCACATTGTGAGTTCGAGTGGGTGTGTGGGCTGGCCGTGAATAGCCTGAATGAGCCTGCTAAGTGTGGGGTCAGAAATGAGAGCAAGGCAATTTGAGCTTGGAAATGAGCGATGTCCTTTCTTGTTTGAGCGCTGGGCAGGCCCTTGGCCTCTCAGACGCCACATCCTCTTAGCATGTCAACATCAGGCCTTTGTATTCCGCCATTCTTCTGTTCTGTTTTTGTCTTGGACTGCAAAGCGAAGTGTAAGCTAAGATGTTTGTGAAAAGGAAAGATCAGTCGCAGCCGGAAAGAGTGTGACGATTAGATAAAAGAGAACAAGCTGCGAAGACTACACACTGGAGAAATCAGGAATAAAATGTGTTTTATACACTAATTAAATCATATAATCTTTTCAAAGAGTATTAAAAAAATAAATCATCAAAACTCACAGTATCAGTGACACAGAATTATTGAAACTGTAAAATTAGCATCATTTATGTAATGCTCTGCTACTGTATAGTTGAAACAGATTGCGTAATTGAAAGTAAGGATTCTGGCAGAAGGAAGTATGACTCAACGAAAACAGTAGTTGAGACTCGTTGTCTTCATCAGGTGATGAGTTGAAATACAAAAATTGCTTTTTGTACCTTTTTTGGTACCAGTGGAAGTCCAATCTATTGAATTTAGTAACGTACCACCTGAAGTGATATTGAAACTTTAAGAAGTAAATGTACAAATGAATTAAGGAGAACACTATCAAAAGAATGAATGGTTGGCTAGATGGATGGTAGGTCACTGACAGGATGATGAATGCATAAATGATTGGGCTGTTGAAGAATGGCAAATAATATGTTTGGTTTGAGACCTCAATGTGAAAGAAGTACTGAACAAAAATTGTGACAAAGGTCACATATCGCCATACCCCTTTTGTTTTGAAGTGACATTGTTAAAAATGAATAAAAATAGTTTGAAATTCCAGGTTTTAGGCCTTGCTTTTCCATCTGTAGCTGACACTCGTATGTACCGAGAATACACATTTGCATTAATATCCTGCAAGAGGAGACATTAATATCCTCTTAACTTCCTTTAAAAAAGAAAATGAGGCGCATGAATCCTAGTTATTTCCTAAACCATAACATGCTGCGGTTCACCGCAGAGCACAGGTGGTGGACAAGACTTTTGGTCCACCCCACAACATTGTATTCGTCTCCTTGTTTGCCACAAGTGTAATGGATCGGAGTTGTGGGTGTTTGTGCCTCTTGTGTATGTGTAGTGATTGAAATGTGTATGCGTGCGTGCATGAACGCAATGACACGCTTCTGGATTTGATTAAACTAGAGCTCTGCAGCCGCACAGCCAATGAGGAAGATGATCTGGCTCCCGTGTCGGCATTATTAGGGAGGCAGATGAGTATTTTGAAGGTGTCTTTGGATCGGAGGCGCCGTGTCGCTGAATATTTGCCAGAACCTCACGGGAGATTTGAGAGATGAGGAGGCAACTGGACTGTGTAGGATGAGCTTTCCTCTACAGTCAATTGAAAGGGTGAATGCTTCCAACGCTGTTGCTCATTATGTGACACTTTAAATTCCAATCAAGACAGAGCATGCCCTGGTTATATTGATGAAACATTATGCTGCCTGGTTGCCAAGGTTACAAGAACTTTATAGCTACTCGTTAAAAGAAACAGTTCATTATGAAACTGTGTTTCAAAGTGACACTTTCAATTCCAGTCAAAGCTGACCATTACCTGGTTAATTTGACATGATTTGTTGCCTGGTTGCCGTGGTTACCATGGACACATAACCTGTTTGTGACATTAAGTGACATATTTTCATTATGAAACTGTCTTTCAAAGAGACTTTTTTAAAAGTCTAACCAAGACAGACAATTTCCTGGTTAGTCTGGTTGCTGAGCTTCCGTTCAAACAAATCATCTCTCATTCGCAATAATAAAGTACATACTGCAACTTTTGATTTCCAATCCAGACAAGCATATCCTTATTTTGTGGGGGAAATATGCTATTAATGCAATTGTGTAGCAAATGTCGTGGTACATATGCCCAAATCCCAATCAGTGATAGTCTGACTGTAAAGGTGAACTGCTGTCCCTACAACTGATCATTCCAGAGTGAAGTCAGCAGAAATACTCTCAGTTCTAGCTCACCTGTCACTTTGAACAGGATAACCTATGTATGAAATGAATGAAATACCTGTAGGTTAGCAAGGTTACCAAAGGTCTTTGAATATTAATGGAATCAAGTTATAGGATGCTTGGTAGGGTTTTAGATACGTTTAGTGTATAAAACGTCCATCTCATTTGTCCGTGTTTTGCGTTACTTGGCTTTCATGGCCTCGAAAATGCTGTATTTTACCAGTGTGGCGCGGTGATTCCCCGAGAGTGGGCCAGCCGTTCCGCTGGCGCTCGCTCATTAGTTAGCTGCCATTGTGAATCTTCTCCCTGATTAGGAATGTGGGAGGCTGGCCGACAGCCGGGTGGCAAACACTCTATCAAAGCTCGCTCCTATCGATTGAGCCCTTGCTACCTGCTAAGACCTCAGAAGTCTACCATCAATAATGGGCGTGTCCTGCAACTGTGTCACTCAAATGTCGCTGATAAATGAGGCTTCCACTGTCCTGTGCGTTCCTCTTCATGACCCCCTGCAGGCTACTATTAAAGCCAGGTGAATGATTTTGTCAGTAGTAGGGCTTTGTGATGAGTGAGGAAGAGAAGCCTAGATCCATTTTTCAATGCACACTCTGGGAATTTACAAATGTATTAGTGTCTAAGTTAATAATGGCTGCAAAGGTCTACCAGGAAGGTGCTTTGGAAGGTAGACTGACTGAACTAGGTTTTTTTAAAAGAAATACTTGTTTTTATATCTTAAAATATTTTTAAAAAGTTTAAAAAATTAACATTTTTACACACAAAATTTACTGTTAACACACCATAGCCGAAATTGATTGTAAATTGATAAACTAATTTTTATCAAAACATTTCGGTAATATGTTATTGTTTTGGGGCAGCGACTTTGTGCGTGTGGACTGGCCATTATAACCCTTTTTTAAAAAACAAACTCTGCATTCAAGTGTTTCCGTCATGTTGACCGAAACATTTAATCTCCAAGGCCAGTTTTATAGCAAAAATTAAGTATTACATGTACAATCACTGGGCACTGAAGTTTTTTCATTGCTATGCGCCTCTACCATATGCACCCCTTTATCCAATGTGGTACAAGGAAAGGAGCACCCCCCCCTTAAAGCCAATTGCAAGCCATCAATTAAGCTGGTGATTTGTGTCGGACAGAAAGGACTTGGGGCGCCGGCTTTCTCTCTAACACTGCCGCATCCCACAATCCTGGAGTACTCAACAAGCCATTGATTGGTTGAGCTCAGACAGATCGATGATCACTGTGCCACTGGGCCAGTACGCACAGACGCTCATTTGCCAGTTCCCATGGGAACGCTTCGGAATCCCACAGGGAAATGAAACCTCCAAATCCTTCTCAAGAGTATCTATGTCAACATTTGAGTTTAATTTAGTGTCAAACAATAAACACTTTAATTGAGCAGACACCACCTTGGTTATTATTGGTTAACTTTTAATTTGACAAAAAAAAAAAGCACCATGACAAAATAATGAATTTCTTTTGATTCAAGTGTTCTCTTGGAGAAACTGAAATCCAACTGTATTGATTTCCATTCAAATTCATCAAACCTCTCAATGTGGTGCTGGAAGACTTTTTGTGTGTGCTTTCTCAGTTTGAAATTACCAACCAATCTGGGCCCGAGAGTCGTCACATTCATCAATCCACCCTTGGGGCCGCCGCGGTATCAGCTTCTAATAGTCTGAAGCATCGGCAGGTGTATTGCCCAGGCCGCCAAAAGTTTAGAGCCACATCTTCTGATTCATCAATCTCCCAGCCCCAAAGCTCTGTTGTTCCCTGTGCTGCAGCCCTTGAATTGTTCCAGCCATCAATCTCGCTTCTATTAGATCGGTGCTGTCTGCTCGATGGTCATGTCGACGCCTCAGAGTTATGGTCGAGGCGGGAGCTGATGGAGACGTGTATGGCGAGTGGGGGGCGGGGGTGGTTTAGAGATGCGGCCCAGCACGTGGACGAGGGGATGGCAGCATGTGTCATTTTGAAGTCGCTGTCGGTCGGCACCATCCTTTTGGCCGTAAAGAGTCCTGCGAGGCCCTATGTTCAGGCTGTAAAACCAAATTAAAATATTAAATCTGTCAGGGCTTGCCTCGTAAATACAGCCATATATTACTCCCCCCATCCATAAAAGTGAAAAAGGGTTTAGGCATTTTACAACGAGGAGAGCAGAGAGCATTTTCTTTAGGATAATCACAGCCCCACACCTGTGGACCAAGGTAATTATTCAACGGAGAGACTGATGCCGAGTAAAGATGGGTCGATGCCGAGCAACAGATGCAATACTCTATTGATAAAAGGTGTCGATGCACACAGACTCAATTTATAATGACACACTGATGCCATTATAAAACAAAGTGAATCATTTTCATCGTATAAGTTATGTATAGTACCTTAAATCCTGGGAGTGTTCATATGCTATGACCAATGTAGACTAACAGCAAGAAAGGCAGACTAGAACTTGAGCAATTTACCTGGAGCATGTACCACAATGCATTTCAGTCGGATTAGAGAATTCTCATGGAAAAGTTAGAGTTAGAACAAAGTTTGATGGCATCTTCTACCTGAAGTTTTCTTCAAACCCTGTAATTCCGACGCACATTTTCTCCCGGCTGTCTGTCCGGCGCTCCCTGAGATCAGAGCCATTAGCTTTAGCAGATGCTAGGAATGTTGGGACAGGCGTACAGCTGCTCCTTCTGTGCTCAGATAATTGGCTGGCAGGTGGCCGGTACATGGCCAGCAAGAAGAGAGGCATTCTGCATCTTGGAGAAAGAAAAAAAAAGAACATTTTCACACTAAAAATTCAGACTTTTAACTCCTGCTGTATTCCTTTCACACCGACTTGATATTGTAATACCTGGCATATGCCATTGTGCACTCCTTATCTGATTCACACGTGTCTTTCATTCCGATTCTGCAACACTGACAAAGCAGAGATTTTACAATGCCAGTGACACAGAAAAAAAGCCATTAGAAAGCAGGCTTTGACTTTATATCAAATCTTGCTTCGGTACATTAACTATTGTTAGTAAGCACTCATAATGTCCATGTGGACTCACCAAATGTTTCACATAAAGAGGCTGCACCTACATGCTTTTTTGTTGTTGTCGTAAAATTTTCAGTATGTCGTTCAGAAAAATGTTAAACCTAACGGTATTTCCACTGACAGAAAAAAATGTACATGCTTAAACTTAGGTAGTGGGACATTACCATGTTAGTGTCCACTTGGCTGGATACTTAAGTGTTTGCTGTCTTCCGATTATTCCTTTGGACATTTGTTACTTATGATAGATTACTTTAAAGGCCAGCAAACCTGGTCAACATCTCCACTCTCTGTCACGGTGGAGAATTCCCATCTTTTAAGACGGTAAATAAATGACAGTGTTTCTGTGGGATTAGTAAAGGTATTTTGTCACCCTGAGATGAGTTACACAAACAATTATAATTGGTTGTGTTTTATAACATGTAATCCTCGCATAAATGCGATTATAGCGCCGTATACTTTATTAATCTCAGGAGGGAAATCATCTGACCGAACGTCTGCAGGATAACCTTGGCACCAGTGTGGAGTCTCCGAGATGGATGGGATATACCACTTCCTGGCACAGCCTCTTGGTGTACTTTTTGCCACCATTTCGCAGGAATTCGGCCTTGAGATTTGGATTCCCGTCCTTCCCTGCTTGTTTATTGCACTTCGCTGTTTCTCCTATAGCCTCCTCTTCCAGCTTAATTAGGATGTGGGGGAGATGCTTGTCGCTTGAGTAAGCTCACTATCAGATGATTAATTGCTATTGGGGGAGAGAGGCTTGCGGTGGTACAGGGTAGCCGAGAGAAGACAAGGTTGCCGGATGGTACAAAGCACCCTCTTTCCTCCCCCTATCTGCTTGCTGTTCATCTTTGTCTTGTTCACCCTCCTCTTCTGCCCTCTCTTCTTGTAAACAAAAAAGCTGCCACGTTTCCTCGCTTGACCCACGCTGGTCGCAGTCGAGGGTTCTCCTCTGCCCGCGTTAATGAAGACAAACGGCCGATGGTGGGCGAAAGGACGGCATCGCAGAGCAGCTGTTCATCGCCACAATGATCATCTGCTCCACGCGAGTCATTAACGCCACCGCAAATGTTCTCCCTGATTTGAAGCTCTCCTGCTTTGGCTGGTATCTGACTGCGTCCGTGATTAGCTCGAAGATAGTTGACCTAGTCTACTGTCGGCCAAAGGGCAGAAAGCGTATTAGACAACAAGTTTGGGGATGTCTATTTGTGGCTTTTTTAATGCTCTGCTAGAGTTTTGTTCTTTGGTCAAGATCAAACATAAAGAGTTAGTGGTGCGTACCTTTGAACTGGTGTGAATACAATCCCGCGAACTTTGGCAGGGGCCAAACAGTCAGTTTGAGAGCTTGCAGGAGAGGTGCTCTCAGTTCACTTTCAAGCAGACTAGGGTACGGTTTGCTTAATGCGTGTAGACCAGAGGTCTCCAAACCTACTCCTGCTACTTGCGTTCATGGCAATACTATAGTCTTTTTGGAATGGGCAGGAAAATCAAGAGAACCCAGAGAAAAGCCAGACAAATACAAGGAGAACAGGCAAACGTGAATGATTGAAAAGCGACTCGTCAAGATTCGAACAAGTATCCTTTAGCTGTGAGACAGACATTGCATCTCATACAGCAACCTGAAGGTTGTGAAATATATTCCGTATTTTTTTCGTACTGGACTCTTATTTATCGCGTTCCCTTTGAGACAGTGCTACTTGATACGAAGCGAGTGTTCTGCATGTACCATGCTGTTTCAGACTGTGCCTGTTAAAAGAAGAGCGAGTTGGTCCGTGTACGTACAAAGAACTACTGATTCAGCTCAGATCCATGTCCTACACGGAATCTTTGCGTGCCGCTTTCTTTTCTTTCTCCCCGGATTATCATTTTCTCCAGACGTCCGCTCTCCCCCAAGGCCGACCTTCTCTTCCTCTATCACGTCGAGATGTCCGCCTATGTGGCTGCCGCCGCTTTGTGTTTGATAGATGGCCGACACGCAGAGGGAGCGGCCACCCTTAATAGACACGGCGAATTGAAACGTAGGGGAAGTAAATGTTAAGGACCTCATAAAACATCCATTCCCCGCCCTTTTTGCACTCTGCAGACCCCCCACAAGTCCCAATCACCCTCCTCCACTCATACTCACTGCCACATCTTTATCATTGTTACTTTTAGATTCTCTAGCTTTCACACAAACTTGCTGAATAATCAGTGGCATGACAGGAGTTGCAGTTGTTTTTTTAATTTCTTCACCTACGATATACATGTATATATATGTATACGTGTATGTCAGTGATGGTCCGTGCATTTTCTAGTAGCGCCTTCAGCTATCGGAATCAATCCAACCCTCAAAAACTATTTTATGGCTATAAAACCTCGACTGCAGCTACAGCTGCGACACAAAAAAATCATCAATAATAACCTCATACAATTGAAATATTTAGGAATATAGCCATATTTTACTCACCAAAAATCATTTTTAACTGTACAAAATATCATCCTCCTTTCTTTCTTCCTTCTTTTCTATCGCCATCAAAGCTAATGCTGAAAGTCAAGCCTGTCCTGTTGTATTTCTGGCATAGTCCGTCTTGAAAATAGCTTTAAATAAACACAACAATCTATTTGCTTGTGCAGCTCGCTCCAGATACAGTTTGGTAGCTCTGGCTAATCACTAGTCAATCATAGTTGATGAAAGTGATGACGTATCCCTACGCCTGCGAGAAGGCATTGTGGTGTTACCAACTCAAAATCTGATTGCTTAAAGCAACAGTCTTATCGACGCTTGTTTAATGCAGCAGAGCCCGGAGAACTGATTGTGAAGGCCTTGAGGCAGATTTCTGACCCTGGCAACAAATAATGGCTGAAATGTGATTGGTTAAATGTTTCAATACGTAAACACACATCTGGAAGCAGTGCAACCAGGGGGAACAGCAATGAAAGGAAGCTAACAGACAATTTGGAATTATTTGATAAGTTTTCATGGACAAAATATAATTAACATCAGTCTGTGATTCAGATATTTCTTAGGCCAGCAGAGAAGGCCTTGAAGCCCTGATGGCACACCACTGTATATATATATATATATATATATATGTACGTGTATATGTGTATATTTATAGATATATATGTATTTGTGCTGTTGAAACCCCTTTCTCAAATTGTGTATTCGCATAAGTCTCTTTGCTAGAAAATAGTGACATGGATCTTTCCAGTGATGCACTACTTCAGCACAAATTCTGTAAAGTAAGTCCCTTTTAAAGGAGCTTTTGCAACCTTTTTGACCGCCAGCAAACATTGCGATCGTACGTCAGCTTCCAGGAATGACTTGTCGTTTTCTTAAAGCGAGCTTGACGGGC
Source organism: Stigmatopora argus (assembly GCF_051989625.1). Lineage (NCBI taxonomy): Eukaryota > Metazoa > Chordata > Actinopteri > Syngnathiformes > Syngnathidae > Stigmatopora > Stigmatopora argus. The sequence continues at coordinate 10,083,329 of NC_135400.1, forward strand.
CCCTTTTGGCCCTGACCCTGGATAACGTCCCGCTCCGGATGGCTTGTACAGATGTAGGGAAGAGATTAGCCGGATTTATGTCCTACTGGAACCTGCGTGCAGGAGACAAATGCTAAAAGAGCCACCATCAATAAGCCCTCTCCCTCTGCTTGCTGTGTTTTGTGAGGTAGGCTTTTAAAGCGAGGCCTTAGAATAACTCAATTTCCTCCCAAGGTGGTACGGTTAAGTGGAGTCAAGGACAATGGCAGAATGTGGAAAATGGATCGAAAGGTGTGGCTTGACGTTTTAACTGACCCTTGACCCCAGTCTTTATTTCAATCGCCTGACTTGTTTGATGCTCAAACTGATACCCCGCCAACAACACCGCAATCACACGTCTTCAAAGCTGGAACCGAAATTGAAAACATGCACGCTAGCGTTGGATGAGACAACTGGCAGCCCATCACTGTGACTGCGTGTATTCTGGTGTTTGTCATTGTAATGCTGGTAGCTTCCCCGTGGCCCAGAACCCTCAATGGCATAATTGAAAGGCATAACAGAACAAGCGATTGCACTGCATTGAAATTATTAGGGTGATGGTCCACAATGCATTATAGGACCCCAAAACTGAATGGTGGCAATTCCGCATCGGGTAATGATTTCCTGACAGCTTCATTTCACCACCGGCCATACCTGTCAACCTCTGCCGATAACTGCCCTTATAAATGATTATGATTCCCCTTACAAACCCCCAAAAAACCTTACAAACACCGTACGAGTCGTACGGTGTTTGTAAGGTTTTTTGGGGGTTTGTAAGGGGAATCATAATCATTTATAAGGGCAGTTATCGGCAGAGGTTGACAGGTATGCCACCCATATACATTGGGTGTCTTATTTGAATTTTAAAGAGGTTTTGCTATCACACTTTTTGGATCACCAACATGCTAAGATAAAAATATGTTTGATTGATTCTCTTCACTAAGTCAATTTAGCTTTTTTTTTTCAAATGATTGACCTAGACTCAGTTTGTTTTGTCTGTGACATTTTAAAAATGTTTATCATGGAACGGTGAACGCTCGCTAAGGAGTGATGAAGTTTAATATTCAGTTTTTTTAGGAATCCATCCAAACACATTGAGCGGTTGTTTTTAAGATATGTTAAGTTGTTTGAAGTCATATGAAAGCTTGGTAGGGATGCTTTTTAAGGCATTTTAAGAGCTTTTTAGGTCCTTTGGGATAGTCATTTTATGATTGTTCTGGATTTTTTCTAATGCATATTGAAATGGTGTTGTTTTTTTCCGGAAAATGAAGGCAGTCACTCAGAGAAATCAATTTTAAACAGATGTTTTGCTAAGATTTTAGACATCATGTTGCTTTGGGAATTTTTTTTTTTTTTAAATATCCAATTTTTACAAAGTCAAAATGGTTTCACTTTTACCCTTTTAACCATGATGTAAATTACCACAAAATTAATATATTGCAAATCTATTACAAAACATTCTCAATAGGCGTGTGTATTGCCAAAATGTTTTAAAGATTAAAAAAATCTGTCTCGTAACAATATGTTACCTAATGCGTAAATTATCGCCTTAGTACAGTACTTTTACTAAGAAACAAAGGTGTCTTTCTTCTGATCTTCAATCAAGTTCGGTATAATGCCTGTAAAGACTTTCTTTTCATGTCAAAATGAAATGAAGGCTGGCCTTTGTGCCACTTTACAGCTCAGTAAAAAGACAAAAAAAGCGCTGCTGGGCAGAGCAATGACTGCAGGGAAGGTAATTGCTAAAGCGCACTTTACCATGACCTTTCAATGACAGTAGATTTTAACACGGACAGCTGCATTAAAAAAAATCACGATAGGGTACATTAATACAAACTAAAAGAGCACATGTTAATCTTTATAGCTGACTCGCTCCTATTTTTTTTCTTTTTAATTCAATCTTTGAAACCTGTAACCCTGATTGATACAAAATCTCGTAGACATGGGTGTCATGGTTACGTTTGCAAAAAATGAATCGCAAGTCTTTGTTTTGAATTGTCATTTTGATCATTTCCAGGAATCCTTCAAACACAGATGTTTCCCTAATTTTGTATATAAGACGTGTTGCTAAAAAAAAAAAGATTGGTTGTGGTATAAACTTGATGACAAAGTTTCAGACTTGCAACTTCTTTGATAGTGCAAGACAGATTCAATCAGCAACATTAATTTGGCAGCCATGATGATCACGAGCAGACCAATTTATAGACACACTAATTCTGCAGTTTTGAATAGCAGGATCATTTTGACTATTAAACAAATTTGAGCAATTTAGGTGGACTAAGCTCCAAATCATATATCAACATAAAGTCTGGTAAGCAAGTTGAACCACAGAAAATCTTAAAACAAGAACGGCGAAAACAAAGAAAAAACACGAATCCTTTTTGCATGAGAATGGCCATTTCATTAAAGATAAAATGATATGATAAGGATAACTAGCAACATGAAGTCTGGCTCACAAGGCTTTTAAGCATTATAGCTTCATTTTGGCTATTTCCATGCCAAATTTTAAGCACATGCATATTAAACGGATAAATAAAAAGTTGAATTATGCAAATTTTGTCTCACTCGTACAGCCCGCAAGCCAGTTATGAGGATTTTCCCAGCAGGATTTAAGTCTCAGGTGCCTGAGCCAACCATTAGGCCCAACATCTTTTATTGAAAAATGAGCAGTCAAAGATCCTTTACCTCGCGAAGTTGTCCTTGTTTGCCGCTCCCCAGCCGAGAGGAAACAAACAATGGATTTTGACAAGGAAGCGAGGGACCAAATGAAGACTAATACGTTTGTGCGGAGCTGAGTCGGCACAAGTTTGGATGCTCTGGTAATGACGGTAAAACAAAAGGCTTCCGACAGAGGAGGGACTACTGTTCTTTGTGCTCGTTTAATGGAATTTTTCAGCTGTAATTTGGCCCTGTAACTTATTACCCCTGCCAAGCTTGAGAGAGCAAAGCTGAGAAGTATTGTTTTCACCCATTTTGGTAGTTAGTAAGCAAGACAGGTTTTTGTTTTTGTTTTCCTCGGCATTGCACATTATCACATTACTTTTTTGGGCTATTTGTCTATTAGATGTTTAAATCACAACCACTTTAAAAAATAAAACAAATAAAACATAAAACATGATCTCTGAAAATAGTCACACAGACATTTTGGTCATAATTACTCTAATCTTTATGTTTTCTAAGTTCACTTCCCAAAAAAGAAAAAATACAAAAAGTATCCCTGCTAAGATGAGTTTTTGCAGAAGATTGGTGTGCAAGTCGCATTCCCTTTGCGATCCTGAGGGAGGCGAAGCACTGACGCGAGGAATCCTGCGAGAATTTGTGGGCAAAACTGGAGGTTTTAGTGGGTGCACAGAATCTATCAGATGATTGTGATGGACAACGCTTCACCAAGGGCGTCTCATACCGCCGAGGTGGCGAGCATTGGCCCTCCCCTGGGGTTCACCGCTTCCCTTTTAAGACTTCTCAAAATGGAGAAAACATGGCGGCCTTTTGTTCTTGGCGCTGTCCCATTTCTCGTTCATCACGCATAACGCGCTGTATTGTAGAAACCAAACAGCATAAGTCAGGTTTCTATTACCGTATTTTCCGAACTATAGTATATTTTATAGTTTGCTCGATCCTGCGACTAGTACTCATGTGCGAGTTATGTTTTTTCTTTCTCGCTATCCCCCGAAATAAGCCTCTTTATTTTTGGTAGGCTAGTTATTCAAAAAACTGTAATTGTCACGTTAACAGGTGCCTTTTTATTCTGTTTTTCTCCATTTAACTATTTCTTTACCTTAAAGTATGCTTGTTCTTGATTTCTAATCAAATAGAAAATTGCCCTCCTTAAAATACGACATACTCCAGTGCGACTTTTTATACTTTTTTCCCCGTCATTGTGGATTATTTGACTGGTGCGACTTGTAATCCAAACAACACGGTACTATTTCATCAATCAATCTCACACTACTGCATAATTTGGCCTACGGTCTCCTTAACTTTGTTGAATAAATGGGCTTTGTTAAAATATTCTGCATTACTTCCATTAGTTGTGTGTTTCAGTCACAATCAGATAAATGCCAGATGATCTTGAAGGGTCTTTAAATACCAGAGCCCAAAATTAGGATTCTGAGCCAGTCAAACATTTCATATCACTGCCTCTTTTTTTTCTGGGTCTGAATATATATTTCATACGCTTCAGTGGCACATTTGCATATAAACATTTTGACCCATAGTAAATAAGATGACTTTAAGCCTCTCGATGCAAGAATATCAAAGAAGTGCATTAGAATACCACAGCGGTGGGGATGAGTTTGAGCTATAATAATAAATTGCATCTAGGTGGGCGTTGTACCCAGGTCCCAAAAAGCCGATCAGCAGTTTCTGTGCCGCCATAACCATTGGGTGTTCAACATGAGCTGGAAGCAGATTGCCTGACTGACTGTGGTGGGATTGTTTTAGAAATTGAAAATGAGCTTTTTCAATGGTTTGAATAAAGACTTAAGGGAAACATGTTGATGTGTGAAATATTTAACTAAAAATGACTTGGGTAGGAGTTTGTAATATTTTTTTACTGGATTATTGGTTGGTGTCCTAATCAGATCTAATGGAATTACATTTATCACACTTGGAAAAGTCATCTATTAACGGGAGCTGATAAACGGGCTTATTCGTTGAGCTTTAGCTGGCATTTTTTCATAGTTTTGATACAAAATGCACATTTTGTAGTTTGGGTAAAAGACTGGCGTAGTAAACTATGGAAGACTTGTAGCATTTGGCAGCTGTGAACAAGTTTAAAAGACCCCTGCCTACAAAATAATTTGGTAACTCTTAATAGGAGAAAAAATTAGGCCCACACCACCTTTGCCAAAATTCAATAGGAAGGTCTATTATCAAAACAACAAGTCTAATTTTCAAATACCCTCCATGGAAGACTGGAAAAAATGACCCCTGCACCAATATCACAGATTTAGTCTCTTAAAACAGGAGACGTCTGTAGGACCTCATCTTGGAATTGGACAGAAAGTCAGTCATTTTGGACAAATGATTGCTCTTGGCTTTTGGTGTATTTTCAATGTTAAATAAATATGCCTTTGACCAGTGTAGCCCTTTTTATGATTTTTGTTATGAGCTGCTGTATGCGTCATTTTTGTCAATCCAATATGCTTTGATGCCCTCCAGTTTTTCTTTAATTCCTAAAATGAAAAAAAAAAGTCTCCTGGAGTTGCTTTCATGCAATAATAAGTTAGCCAAGCCTCAGAAAAGGCCGGATAATGAAGTGTACAGACGCGGTGCAACCTATTGCACCCTCATGATATTAAAAATGCGGGAGACCGAGCCTTAGAATTTACAGAAATAGATTAAAAACATAATAATTGTCATGGGAATGACGTAGCAGCAGCATCTTGTTATTCAGGGGATCAACGGAGCGAACAATGAGTCAGCGCCGTCCCTTCTGTCTTCTCCCACTCGTCCTCTCTCCTTTTGTATCTTTTGTCCACTCGTTAGCCAGACCAATATCAGTCTCAATTTAGAATCCCCTCTTTACACGGTTCCTACGTAAGCTAACAACCAAAGACAAAGGGGGAAAATGTCGTTTTTTATTTTTTTATTTCGCTAATTTTACATTGCTTAAACGTTGCAACGCCTAGGGCTACACGGAAAAGGAAAGACAGTTATGTGATGTGACAAACTGAATATGGCTTCCAGTTACAAAAGTCCCTCTTTAATACAGTTACGATTTCTCTTCCTTTCTTCTTGCAGCCTCCCCAGTGCTTCGTGGCCCAACTGAAATTGAATTCAATTTACTTCTTAATTAAATCTCAGACAGGAGTTCAGCTCGGCTTTAAACAAGATCGATTAAGGCGTGGCTGGTAACGACGGTCCCAATCTATTCCCCCACTGCTCATTCTCTTGTTTCTGGACAGGAAGCCCATCTGGGAATAACCTCATGATGAAAGGGGAGCAAAAAGATGCAGGGCGGTCGTCTAATTGGAGAGGAGCATAGCCAATTCCAAGGCTTTTTAAGCGTCTCTCCTCTCTCATTCGGCAACCAAAGGGCATTTTGGAAAGAGTGATGGCAAGCCGGAGCGCAGTCAGTTGAAAAATAATCGGTCGGGTGTAGTGAGCGATAAGGAAGATGGTGTGCCTGTGGCCTTAAACGGTGCAAAAGTAGCAATTAAGTATCCTCAAATAAAAATCAGAAGGTTGGATTTGCAGAGGTTTTTCTAGGGTTCCACTCCTCTCATATAAAGCACAAAGAGAAAAGCTGTTTTTCGCAACATTTATTTGGAGTTTTGTAACTAGATTGGTATGTTTGAGATGGACAGCTTGCCCTAGTGGTGGTTTTTGGTCTCCTGTTTGTTCTTAGCATTGCAGGATTAAGGCTATTTGTCTTGGGTTACAAAATTCTGTTTGTGACTTCATGCTTCATTCTTTTATTCATCATTATTCTTTTTTGTTTTTGTCCAAGAGCCGCTTACAGAAGTCAGAGGCTCTAAACCCCAATGTGAAGTAATCTAACTTCATTTGTTGAAGTGATTGGAATTAGGAAAAGATCGTCGATGGCATTGAAAAATACACACTTCATGCCAGCCTTCCTACTTCAAATAAATTTAACTTCCAGAATTGGGGGCTGTTACCAACAAAATAATCCAGGTTTAAAGATATTGCAAAAAAATATGTACATGCATATACTCTGTTTACACTAATGCTACTAGGAAAGAAAAAAAATACAGTGACAGAAAAAGGCAAGAAAATCACAGCCAAGAGCTAAATTCATCACATTGGATTTATTTATGTAAAAGAAAATGCTGAAATTTTACATAGTTTCCTACATTGATTTCAATATGTTTTCAGAGTTTGACTCTTAAGTTAAAGAAGATAGATATATTGTTTAATTGACATGCTCCGTTTAGTGCTCAAGATGAAATTGTGCGGGCCAAATTCAACATGTTCAGAATTGCTGTGGATCAATAAGACTTTGGCAGTGGGCAGCAGCTGGCCCACTTTCTGTAGTTTGGACACCACTGATGTAATCATTCTAGAATTGGGCCTTTTTTTATTCTTTATCGGTGATGCAAGTGCAAAAAAAAGAATAGGAAGCTAATTAGAAATTGTGTTCACGCTTCCCTCCAGTTGAAGTGCTTCCTTCCCGTTAGACCACCCCACTCCCCTCACAGCGCCCGCCATCTTCATGTGAAGAAAAGGGAATTTTTTAGAATTCCAAACAGATAATCACCAGTGTAGTAATGGGTTTAAGTACTTGATCCCGCCATTATTCCATTCTGTAGAGCTGAAGCCTCTACCAGCTGACAAGCACTGTGGACTGTTTGCCAAGTATTTACAGGGAACATATGGAGAAAGCAAACACTTCCCATTTGCACCATTTTTACCATGCCCAGAATAAAATGTCTCATGTTTGATGGGTTTAAGGGTAAAAAAAAACCCTGAATAAACTCAAATGAAGGGAAAAAAGCTCAAAACAGTGTCAAACTAATCTCATTTTGACTGTTTTGGCCATTTTTTTTATTAACTCTAAAGAAAATATAAAACTGTCTTCTAGTTTTACAGCTATTTAAAAATAGTCAATTTTACGTTGAATATAAATGAACAATAGTTCATTACAAATATGTTTTACCTTTAACAAGCAAAAAGTACTTAATGAAGACCATGTAAAAATAGTTTAAATATAACATGAGCTCTTTAAATGTACTTTGTGCATCACTTTCAAAGGGATAATAGCCCCCTGACACAATATTGGCTCCAAATTAAAGTGGGTTTACCGTCCATGCCTGAGAGGGTAAAAAGCTTAAGTACAGTGGCCATAAAGTGTTGGGGAAAAATAGCTTCAAGCAAGAGAGAGTATCCTGGGCCTTATTGGTAGAAATGCTCACAACTACCAGTGGCCGTAAAGGATGAACAATAAAATAAAATAGCTAAAAGTACATTTTAGTATTGAGCCTTTTTTTTCTGCTTGTGGGTGATGTAACAAGAAAGGAAGATAAAGCCGAAGACTAATTTGACTGTTCACATTTTCCCTGAGGGGCAACTAAACCCACAATGCCTTTGTAGAACTCAAGTGAATGAAGACAACTACACCACCAGTGACAGAGATTTTCAAAATTTTAATGTGAATGTTTAAAAAAAATAATAAGCACAGTCATCCCTGTATAGTTGATCATCCACGTGACAAACAAAATGAAAAAATGCCACATTTAAATACCACTTTATTAAGATCTGAGTCTTTATAGTTTATATATATATATATATATATTTATACTTGTGTTTATAGTTGTTTTTTGTCGCTGTCCTTTGCTGAGGTGTTGCAGTCTCTAAGGCCAAGTAGATCCGCCAAGTGTGGGGGTTGCTCCCGGTGTCTCTTAGTCCCATCACCAGAGGTCTTGGGGGTTGCTATTGCTGCTTATCCAAGCGGGTAGCTACGAGGCCCAACTATAGCATAGGCTACCACCCACCACCCACCCTTCCCCAGTACGTATGTCTAAGTGCAATGCCGCCTTCTTTGTCAGGCTTGGAATTTTGTGGCTGTAGGGGCCTGCGTACGTTCCACATCCTCATAATCCAGTTTTACCGAAGATACTTTGAACACAGGACAAGATGGTTGCACTTTCATGATGGGATGGATTGGAGCAATGGTGAAAAACCATGAGCTTTTACTGCTAAACTCACCAGGGGATTAGCTGGCTTGACTGCTGTGATAACAGGGGTTGGGGTGGGGTGCTGGATAGCTTTGTGGGGCAAGCGTAAGGGGGTTCACAGCCAGGTAAAGGGAGGCACAGTGAGGTCACATGGCTGAGGAACGTGCGAATGGCTAGATGGGGGAAATGGAGGCAAAAGTGTGTGTGGAGCACATGAGTGTATGCCCCTCCTTGGAGTTTTGGAGCTTTGGCTTTTCACACGGCTTGTGATGGGGCTATCTTTAGCCCGGTAGGTGTTGAGTTCTGCAGTGGATTTTTGTTTGGTGGCACGTTGGTGCGAATTCAGAGACTCAACCCTCTCCTAATTCTTACCTTTTACTGAGCCATCAATGTTCCATTCCCTGATATTTCCTATCCGGCCACACTAATCTTCCCTAAGCCTAATGCTTAGCCTGAACCCAACTCCAACCTCCAAGCCTCTGTTAACATTCATTCAATTCTTATTTAGTATGACATCATGAATGAATGATTGAGTCAATTTGAGTAAAACACATCTACCTCCAAAACTGGTTTATTGCACATTGCAAAGCCAGCAAGGTATTTGTCGGGGGGAAGCCTCTGCAAAGGACCATCTAAAAAAAATTGCTCCGCTCAGCAGATGTACACCATCATTTATTAGGTTTTTGCTCGGCCGGTGCGGCATACTTTGCCCCGATGTCATATTTTTTTTTATTTTTGGGGGCGCAGATTCTGCACCCAAACCGCAAAGCAAACAAATTTGCAATTGTCTTGAGAGTTGGACTAATAAACAAAGAAAGCAATGTTATCTGGTTGGAGTGTAATTTTCAGGTAAAAGTTAGGAATTTAAATTATTTCGGCCCTGCGATATTTGAGTTTGGTCTTGATCAGTGGTTGGAGCAAATGGGACAATACTACACTGTAGAAGATGTTCCTTTTGTAACGTTCAAATTAAAACCTTAAAGGATAGCAGATGGTAAATTGTCCAATGCAGCTGAGGGTCCGTGTTAATTCATCGTTGTACGTTGCCCTCCATCATTGTTTATGAGACACGCCAGCCAACGGCCATTTATCTTAATGAGAGCATTTAACTCACAGCTGAACTTGGAGCTAAAGCATTCCGGCTGTTAACGTCCTGCCAGCCATCAAGGAATATGTTCGGGCCCCTGGGTGAAAGCTTAATTAGTTCTAAAGGAGATTAAATTATACGCAATTATTATGATAATATTTTCATTTTCTGTCCGATAACGGGGTGAGCGTCGTGAGCCAGTGTGTTTGCGGAGAGAGAGCAATCTCGCTGGTAACAGTCAAAGTTATCAAGGCGTGAAATCAGGAATCCTGACGGCAACAAAATGTAATTTTTGTTCTCACCCGCACACACAGACGGACAAACGAAAGAGAAGCATTCTTTTACATTCTAGTTTAATTAAGTGCGGGTTTTGGAGGGCTGCCTGTGCCTTTTCATTTACACTTTAAGTTAAAAAAAATGAAGAAAATAATTTCACAGTTATTTTGGAAATACTTTTTCGATCATTTTCCATACCCCTAATTCCCACAAGGGTTGTGGGGGTGCTTTTGCCTATCCCAGCCAACTACGTTCAGGAAGTGGGTTACACCCTGAACTGGTTATCGTTTTGTTTAAAATATATTTTAATACATCATTTATTTATGAAATAATTAAATAATGTGGTCAAGTCAATAAAAAATATACAACTGTATATTAGATGGCACAGTGTCTGAGTCCCTGGCACCTCAGCCTCACAGTTCAGAGGTCGTGGGTTCAAATCTGCCCTTATCAGTGTATTTTCTCCTCCCGTCTCCACATGTTTATGAGGGTATATTTCCTTCCCAATTTCCAGCTTCCCCTTTGTTGTTTATGTTTAGTATCACTTGGGCTTTGTGTAGTAACGCACAGGGAGAGCTGCCGAGCGCTGTTGTGTGAGTCCACACCTGGGAATGCTCTGAAGTTGGCTTAATGTTCTGCCAACGGCTCGCTGAATTCCAGCAAAGGTAGCTTTTGCCAGAGACTGCCTCTCAGCCAGTGGGCTGAGCATTGCTCCCAAAGGAGCTGGGGAGGGCAAGGCATGTACGTGATGGACAACTAGAGGCCTGCTTTAATGGGCACGCCCACACAGTCCCGCATTTGGAAGGCAGGCCCTACTTTCCATGATTCTGGAAGTCTATTTAAAATCATTGGCGATATTTTGATTCTTTAAATTTGGCAGCATTGACATTGCAGTTTCCTCTCTGCTACCACAACTGGCATGTTGGTGTTTTACATTCAACTGCAGTAAAGTATAAATGCTCAAATAGTTTTGTGGTCATTACAACTCTTCTTTTTTGACACGAGCTCGTGATATTATCTGTGTAAAAGGTTTGGAAATTGAAGTGGTCATGTCAGAGGCAAGACGACAGCTGTGTTAAAGGTGATAGTGGAAAACTAGGACTTGGGCAGTAAGTTTAGACTTACTGTAGACTTGATACAAGCATCAAATGTCTTGCTTGTTTGGGAAAGGCACAGGCTAAATTATTCCTGTTTGTGAGAGGGGTAGTAGGTAAAAGCCAGACTCTACATGTGAGGGACGTTGTGTGAAAGACAGTGACCGGACTTAATGAAGATTGACTAGGTTTGAGGTAAGAACTTGTTTGTTGACTTTGACGTTCTGTACCGCATTTTGAATGCCTTGTCCCGACTGCAACTAATTGTGCATATGTATATTGTTTGAGTTTTGCATATATCTTTTACTCCAGTCAGGCTACACAGTGGCAAAACAATACGTGATCCTGTTCCCCTCTTCCTCGCCCTTCAAACCTGGACATGTCCCCTACCCTGATGGCAAATAGGGCATCTCATTGTGGTAGTTGTAGTCCGGGCAGACCTTTTGTACCAGGCGGTAGTCTGTGCTGTAAAAGGAAATGTAGATGCAGATGACTTTAAAAGGCTTGGAGCAAATCCAGGAGACGTGGCTCTGGATCTGCTCCTGGAAACAGGTCTTGGATGGGTCGTAGTTGCACAGCGAGGTGCGTTTGCTGCGGTCCACCTTCTCGTAGTCCACGCGGCAGTTGAAAATCTTGGAGTCCTTAGGGTAGACCACACTCTGGCGCTCCAGGTCGAACTCCACCGCCTTGACCGGTGGCACCAGGCTCACTGAGATGTTGCCCTGCCCCGTGGAGTTGTGGCGGAAGTAGACGCTGAACGTGCCGTTGCCGTGATCCACGATCTTGCCGGTGATGAGCAGATTCAGCCGTACGGTCTTGATGTTGGAGTAGAAATCTCCCCAGCCGAACATCTTTTTAAACTTGCCCGTCTTGACGATGGGCCGCCGCTTGACCCGGGAACCCGAGGCTTCTGGTTTGAGGAGGTCGCTGCCCAGCATCTCCCAGAACTCCTGCTTGGAGAACTCTTGCTTGGAGAAAGCAGCTGGCGTGCGATAGGGCAGCTCCAGTGAGGTGGCGTTGGCGGCCCGACCTCTGCCGTGAAGCATCCAGCGACTCAGTGGCGAGAGGGTTGCCTGACCGCTCAGGAGACCCACAGTCTTGGAAGAGTCTCCCGAGGAGCTCCTCGGGTTCGATGAGTCGACCTGCTGACTCAGGGAAACCTGGAACCAAGAAAATAGAGGGTGAATCAGTTAAAGGAGAGGCAGTTGACTTTTAAAAACAGAAACTGTTTTCTCTTGCTTGGCTAAAACCTGTGAAAAATTTGTCTCTGCTTTTGCCCTTTTGTGTATAGGTAAATTATTTTTTAAAGCCCCCTAAATGCTCCCTTCCATTTCCTGCATCCCTGCTCTTGGGTCCACCAACCTTGTTTCCTTGAGTGCGACTCGAGAGAGCAACACAATGCTCAAAATATGACAATCTGTGACTTACTCCTTTCTTCGTTCATTAGCGAGGAGTAAGGAACGTGCCACGAAAGCAAATGAAAGGTTTAATCAATATTTAATTTACCGTTCACACCTCCTGTGATGGTATCCATGACATTTGATCAATGCGATACAGTATAGCGGGTATAAATGTTACAAACTCGGCAGGTATTACATTCTTCTGTTTAGCTTGGCTTCCCAAGAATTAAAAAAAATCTGTGCTGTGAGTTAGTCCCAGAGTACCCCAGCAATGGAATGCTGGAAATGCCCCAAGGGATCCCACAATTGATTCAGACACAAAATCCGAAATTCAAGGTCCGTTAGCCTTGCGGTCTTTGGCTGCCCGCTCGATATAGTATATGCCAGGGCGGGCTATAATCCTGTTAAACAATAAAGCTGTGCTATTAAGAAACGCTCTCCAAAGGTGATTCTCACACGCCAATGAGCCCGATCTGCAGACGCAATTACAAATCTTCATCCTAGGCACCGCTATAAAATACTCGTGAAATTGATCTTTCCGTTTCTTTTTTTTCCCCCCTATTCTGTATGTTGCAGTGGTCAGAATACGACCGATTTAAGGAGGCCGTTACAAAGTGTTGATGCCCTATCACGTCTTCAGTGGAGCTCTTTGTTGCCGGGAGGAATTACGAGTTAGCCTTTCAGTTCAGTTTTGTTGCCTGGCCATTGTGTTTGAACAGAACTTTCATGTGGCAAACTTGGACCAAGTTCACCCTATACCCAGAAAATTCAAAACTGCCTTTTAGGGAAGTGAAGTATACTAAGCTTGTAAAATTAAACATATATTATACAAGGCATTTACACCCACTAATTTTCATGTGTGATACAAGCCTGTGAGATGATTGAATGAGTTATAACATCAGATGAAACGTAACTGATCAAACAACTTCCCTGAGTGAATCTCAATTCAATCAGAGTGAATGATGTTCTAACTCATTGAATAGTGTCACTTTATTTTTGGTCTAATTTGTTTTGCAAACAGAATAAATCGTAGTACTTTTATCATTGTTAGATTCTAGGAGGGTGCATATTTCGTATTGTTAAAAGAAAAACATATACATTGGCAATACACTGATTTAATTCATTGCAGGTCATTCACAGAAAAGTAAATTACTCGCAACAGGAATAAATTACTCTGTATATTCAAATAAATTCTGCTTCCGATTTGCGGCCCCAAATTTACAACTGACTCAACCTTGCTAGTATAAAAAGGCAAAGGTAACTTCAGCACACCCTTAAGTAAACACACTTGCCATCTATGGGGGGTCAATCAAAGATCGTCATTAATTCCTTCAACTAAAATCTTAAAAGAACAAACTTGCAGCTTCATCAGCTGCACAGGGGAAGGCATTTATCGCCTGAAAATATTTGGGTTTGGAGCATCAAAGTGTTGGAAGACGGCTGAGTGCACATGGGGGTTACATACAAAAGAATAAAGACTTCATGTCCAATTAGCACATGCAGTCTTCTAATTAAAAGAGAAAAAGTGGCAGCCAAGAGATGAGACGTCCACTCTGTGCTCAGCGGTGGCTTTTGAACCAGTGTTCGCCCCAGCAGAGTAACGGTGGATTCTTCTGCCGTAATGATCTAGACGAGCAGGTAGTTAGTGTCGAGAGTGGCCGTGATGACACCTTCCTCAGGGAGTGGGACTCACATCTCACTTAAATGATGGGCGATGCAAATGCAAGTCAGTTATTTATTATGTGGATACAGGTGTGCGGGTATAAAAGGAGTGGGCTGTGAAACTAATCATCATTACAAAACTTATAGATATATATGTAAAATAATTTCATGAATGAACCCCGCAAATTCGGGACAAACTTGCAAATCATTGTATTTACTTTTTTCCAATTTATTTATTTAACAATTATTTTAGTATAATAAATATTATAATATCTAGTAGTATTAATATAGAGTACCTTTTTGCTAATGAATATGTTAATATAAGTTGCATTAATTAGGTATATGGAAAATAGTATGATTTGAGAGCTTTTTCATTGGTCAAGTGGTCAAGGAAATATTTGAACTCTTATCTCAAGGCACATCAGTGTATAAAATTGTTGTTTTTTGTTATTGTTGTTTTGTTAAAGCAACTAACACTTTTTAAAGAAGCTAAATGTGTTTTAAAAGAAAAAATACATATTAGGAAAAAAGTGAAAAGGACCACAAATCATTCATTTCATTGGACCATATGTAGCCCGGGGACCACACTTTGCACAACCCTGGATTAGCTAGTATTTTGCATCTAATCCGCCACCAGTCATAATGATGGTGTCCTATGGGAGGGGGAAGCACACTTTTACTCATTTTGTGAATCCTCACTTAGATGATAACTGATGCAAATATAAGGTGTGTGTGTAGTATGTGGGTGTGTGTGGGTGTGTGTGGGTGTGTGTCTACCCGCAGAGACGTTGATGCCGCAATGCATTATGCATGCGTCTCCGTCTACGCACCCCTTCCATCTACTGTCCTGACAGCAGCAGCTTCCTCGGGGATGATTAACTCAGACTCGTTTTCATTCTGCCGGCCGGATTTGTTACGACGCGACTGCTATCGATTTTCTGTCCTGCCAAAAAAAACCTCGGGATTTCCTCTCATAACAACGAGGAATTCCCGCCGTTTTTCCCTTTGGTCATAGATGAGAAGATTCCTGCGATTTCTTTTTTTCATCCCCCCTCTGTAATCTCGATTTCTGTGAGGCGAGGCGGTCAGACAGGCCTCCTGCTTATTACTACTATATTATGGCTGTCAATCAAATGGCTCTTCCACCTCATAAAATCATGACCGCATCTTTGTAAAATAATGGTACCTTAACTTATAAGAGGCCGAATAGTGATTGAGTGCTTAGCATGTTGTGAACGTGCATGGTTTGTTGGTTTTATCGTGACCTGCAATTGGCTGGACACCAATTCAGGCCCTTAGTCTGCTGGGATCGGCTCCAGCACCCCTCCGACGTTTGTAAAGATGAGCGGAATGGGAAATGTATGAATGAATAACTTATAGGTTTGAGAACCTTGTGATAAAATGTACAAATACAATAAACAGTAAGCATGGATGTGTATTTTGAGGGGGGGAAATGCAGTTTGACGGAATACTAGAGCTGTCAAGATTTAATTTTGTGCAGGAATTAATTTGTCATTTTATGTGAAACAAGTCTAGAAAAGATAAGGATGCACACAATGATGTTATTTCTAAACAAACACCCGCAACGGCAAACACAAAAATGAAATACTAAATCGTTAATATATTTCAAAAATTTAACTTATTCACATGTTTTTATTTTGTGTTTGAGTCAAAATTTGAACTACAAGTGAGTTTCACAACTCTAGTGAATGGGAAATTTATATTTCTTCTTGTGAAATACCATGTTTAATGTAAAATATGGTACTTGCCTTTTTTATGGATTGAAAAACTAATATGAAAAATGAGAACTTCAACTAATGGTTTTCTTTTCTTTTTTTTAATCATAGATAGTCCCCTTCATTGTCATCACACCTTAAATCCACTGCTGCGGATGATTCATCATTAAACGAAGCTAATCATGGGGAAAGGTAAGTCCACATTTTACTTTGTTTTAAACTGTAAAAAATGTTGACGTGTTTGATTGACTGTGGTCACAAGATAACTCCCAACTACCAAATATCTGCAAGTAATTAAAACCCACCCCAAAAGACAATCAAAAATACTCTACGCTTCTGTAATTTCTGCCACAATATGCAAGCAAATGACCCTTTAATCAAAAATAAGATCCTTAACCCTAACCATATTGAAATGAAAAATTTGGCATATTTCATTCGTCGTTTTAGGTTACTTTTTGGATGTAAGGTCTAATATATTCCACCTAGTAGAACAAGGGTGTCAGACTTGATTTCACGTGGGCCTGACCATTTTAGATATAGTATTTAGATTCTTTTTTATATAAATGGATTAAAAGAACTGGATTAAAAGCCCTGAATATTCCGGTTTTTATAGATCTAAAACAATGTTTATTTTAGCTTTTTTAATATATATTTTTAGATTTTACAAAATGATTTTTGAACTAAAAACACAGAAAAAAATGATTAAAAAATTACAATTATTGATTTAAAAGGGGGAAAATCAGGAAATTTAATACACATCTATTCTCTTCATTTTAATTTGATCCTAAAACAGAAAGTCGGCACTCATGATTTACTTTCCCGGGCCACACAAAATGATGCGGTGGGCCAGATTTGCCCCCCCGTGCCGCCACTTTGACACCTGTGTAGTAGAACAAATACAACAGTAATGCGAATGGCGTTTTTTTTTTACTCTATTTCAGTGTAAAATGTTCACCCAAGTTAACAACTTTCAGATTCTGATATCAATGCGCAATAGTGCAAACTATGCAAGTGTATCATATACATGTAAATCCATTATACTTTCATGTTTAACATTGTCGTTCGGGCATTTCGTCATGCTGCTAAGGGGGTCTGGTATGCATCGATTTGCTCTGAATTTGCAGCAGTCTTTGACGTTTTTTTTTTCAAGTGAGAGGTCTGAAATCTCCCACTGAAGCGATTCCAATGCAAGCTGTGGTTTTGATGACCTCTTTTCCGTGCTTGAAGGCAATTTGTGCCGACTTCATAGCTCAGAGTTGTATTCTGTAGCATTTCCTCTTGGCCGCGTGCCAATGTTTTCCCATTTCCTCGAATTCTTCCATACAAGTGTCATCATTCCTTGTGGCAGAATTTGCTTTGTAGTCTCGCATGTGTGCAAACGCATCTCTGAAGAAGTATAAAAGACTTCTGTAAGAGGACACCCGCGATTTTCTTTTAATTTCCCCCCTGCGCTTTTGTCTTTTTATGTTTCATTTGCATTTGTTTGAAGAGTTGCCATCCCCGGCGGAACGCTGAATCATCGTGAAAAGGTCGCCGCGGTGGTGTGACACCTCCATTTTTTTATTGTTGAATATTACAACGGGCATTACTTTTATGCTTTACATCCTTCCGGAAAGAATGCACACGGCTACAACTTTGTCGCCACTTTGCATTTAAGCATGGAAGGGGAGTATATGAGGTGTAAGATTTAACCATCAGCAGCACGCTTTCTAACTTTTACTTGTGCAATGTAAGCAAAATGGGAAAGGATGGATTGTTGGGGAAAAGGACAGCTAGGAAGGCAAACAGTAGAGTAGACTAATTTCCATAAAACATAGCTTTAACATTTACTATAATAATATTTTCCATGCAATATTTTTCCTTAAACTGGAATTTACTTTTAGCAGAAAGGAAGCCAACCTAACTTCTTTTTTTATTTTGCTTTTTTCTGGTAAACTAGAGACCCTCTGGTCCATTGTACTGTATCAAGTTAAAAAATGAGTGTCCTGTAAGAGTTAAAAATATAATATGTAGATACTGTTTGTGCATGAAAGGGATTTTTTTTCCAATTTATTTAACAATGATTTTAGTATAATAAATGTTATATATAGAGTATTATTAATATAGAGTACCTTTTTTGCTAATGAACATGTTAATATAATTTGCATTAATTAGGTATATGGAAAATAGTATGATTTGAGAGCTTTTTCATTGGTCAAGTGGTCAAGGAAATATTTGAACTCTTATCTCAAGGCACATCAGTATATAAAATTGGTCTTGTTATGGTTGTTGTTGTTGTTTTTTAAAGAAATGAAAGTAAAAGTGAAAGTAAAATGAGTGTCCTGTAAGAGTTAAAAATATAATATGGAGATATTGGTTGTGCATGAAAGGGTAAAAACAAGAAAAAGTACAGTATTACAGCCCCACTTTACGAATCGAGTATCGCGTATTCACCACGTTGTGGCTTGGATCCACCAATTATCTCTGAAAAGTTTAGTGGAAAAATAGTGTAAGAATAATAATACAAACATGAAATGGCGGGCACGTCATAGTTGATTTTTTTTCACTTTCCATTGTCCACCTTTGGGAGTTAAATAAACACCTATGGACCTTGATAAATGAGGTATTACTGTACATGAAAATGGAGATGAGCTTGTCCAAATAATAACACAAAAATGACTTTTGTAGAATGTAAATCTAGAAAAATGAATATGATTCTGTTATCGCAGGTTAATCGAACCCTTTGCCATCTCTTAGAAGAGCATTTTGTTGTTTTGGCCGTCAACATATGTCGCTGTCTAAGCTCGGGTAACAATTTTTGTCAATTTATACTAATTCATCGCTTTGTGAGACCGCTAATTCCTGACTAACTCTAAAAGTTGACACACAATGGTCTAGCCTACAGCACAGATTACACAAAACCACATCGTAATCGGTGTTGGGTGGCGGCGATTTTTCTCGTTTGTCACATGCGTTTAGTTCAGCAGCGTAAGACACAAGACAGCCGGCAAGGGCTCCGTCGTCGGCGGTAATTGCAAGTCATTCAACCTGAGTGAGCGCCCGCCCCTAGGCCCCTCCACTCTCCACGGGGAGCCTAATCTCTGCTGGCCCTCCCCCGGCTCCAACTAGCGATTACCAGCCTGTTACCGTGACAGCACTTTATCGCTGGTTCCCGTGGTGATGCAGGGTCACGATTGGCATAAAATAGCACAGGCGAGAAGGGGAAAAGCTTAAGTGAGATTTGAAACATCAATTCGGTTCAATCAGGTGATTGGTGAAAAGGTAAAGTGCCAATTTACCACGCGACATCATGGGTTTATTTTCCCTTTTAACTCCAACTATAGTGCAATTACAAAGAAAAAAAATGCCACTTTCGAATTGCTGTTACTAATGTTATCGCAATACTAAAATTTTCACCTCGATACCATTTCTTATCAAATACTAAATACTGTAGTATTTGATACTGCATAAATAAAATGTTTTTTTATTAAGCCATTGGCAATGATAGATGTCCAATCATGTGGCCCTTTAAAAACTAAATGAAAACTCTTTACGTGAGTTTTTAAACTTGTAAATACATTTTATATAAGAACTGTGCTGGAAAAAAAATGAAACTTGTTAGAAATTAAATAAAGATTTGTGATTTTTTTTTTTTATTCACAAGATTGTGCAGACTTTTTGCTTGCCACAGTTAACTTCCATCAAATAATTCATTGCCTAGGAATTAATTCATTGTTTAGGAACTCTTTTGAGGCATTTTGTATATCAGGAAATCCCATTATCTTGGGGAAAAGATAATCTCTTTTCTTGCAAACATGTTGTGATAAATTAAAAGCTACATGCCGTTTTTTTCGATATTTCTGCCTGGGAAGCAGATGAAGGCTGCCAGTGTGTCTGGACAGAGCTGAAAAGCTGGTTCCGATGGCGGGCAGTTGAAGAAGCGCTCGCTTGTCGTCTCCGTCTCGCTCAAATCTTCATCTCTAATACGACATCAATTTTTAATTAAAGAGCAGCGCAGCTCAGATGTCTTAAGTGTCGTCTCAATCGCTTTATTCGCTTTTCTCCCGCGTGTCTAATAAGCTCGCCGTGGGAGCTCTCCCGAGTTACACGATTAAAAGTCTGAAAAGGGCTCTCGCCCTTAGAACTGATTATTCCTCGTCATTGTGTGCAGGAGAAAAATAGGTACTTTCTCAAGAAAGATTTGACTCTTGATAAGAATCATTTACTTCTTTTTTGGGGGAGTGGAGGGACTTTGTCATCTATTCATTCGCAACTATTCGCCCACCATTGTATGGTCTCTAAAGACTGGTTCGTTTCGTATGCTCGGCTGGGCGAAGGCTGTTGAATTGTCAATCACGTTTCTCCATGATAAGATATCGACCGGTCGGCAGTGGGCTCGGGTTTGTCCCCTGCTGATGAACAACTTTAAATGACGCTGTGCCTGCCAGCTTACAGCTAAAATGCAACATATTTTCATCCAATTTCTGTCGCGTTAGGGGAAAAAAGACGTTTAACATAGGCGATGTGACAATGAAGAAGAGTATTTTTTCTTTGTTTGCTACACATAAGGCTGAAAGAGAAGTTCGTGACAGTAGAAATGAACCATACCAGAAAAGAAAAGGATCTCTAGATCATTGTTTCAGAACCAATGTGCCACTGGAAATGGCAAGAAGTCATATATTTTAATATTCGGAGAGAAAAATCGTAATATTTCGAGATTAAAATCGCACCGATACAAGGTTAGGATCAAAACGACGACGCGTTAAATACACTGTTACAAGATTAAAATCGTAAAAGTCATTTTGTTGCAGTTTTTTTCAGCTTTTGTCGACGATAAGCGTGTCAGAACAAAACTGCTCTGTAATGTTAGGAGAGTCGAGTAACATTGGGAGTAAAAAATGTTGTAATGTTACGAAATTTAAGTCATTTTCGTGTGTTGGCATTACGTGAACTGAAATTTCTTTGGTTTTTATCTTTGTCATTGTCCATAGGTGTGAATGTGGCTGTGAACGGTTACTCAAAATTGGCAGCTCAGTTCAGAGCATATTCAGCTTTTTGCCCATATCTGTTGGTTTTGGTTCAAGAACACTGAGTAGGATAAGATAACGAATAAATGGTGGAAATTTTAGCGCCACAGGTGTTTTAGATTTTCA
Source organism: Stigmatopora argus (assembly GCF_051989625.1). Lineage (NCBI taxonomy): Eukaryota > Metazoa > Chordata > Actinopteri > Syngnathiformes > Syngnathidae > Stigmatopora > Stigmatopora argus. The sequence continues at coordinate 10,104,373 of NC_135400.1, forward strand.
GTTTTTCCAAAATCTACCACAGTGCAATGTTTCTGAGCCGTAGGGAGAAATTGAGGGTATGTGGACTCTCTTAGGAATACCAATTAAAATTGCAATTTCCTAAGGAATATAATAAAAATCCACAAAGGCCCTGTCTTGAAGTTGTAACATGTGACCTGTTACTGCCCCCTCATGTTTGGACAGGAAGTAGATTGCTGTCAGCTCCATAAACGGGGACAGATCAACCTCCTCATCTTCTGAACTGATCGAGCCTGCCGCAAAGTGAGCCTTTCCAATTAAAATGGCCGAGTTCAGTTGGATGGATGACTTTTAGGAGGCTCTCAGGGATTCATGCGGGGGAATTGAGGATATATGGAGCGGCAACAATTTAAGCATACTAAAAAGCCCGTATGAGTGCCCTTTTTTGGGGTCCACATTAAGTGACCAATTTGCATCAAAAGAAAATATAAATACCTTGTACAGGCTGTAGCTACTGTATATAACGCCAAATGCTGTGCATAGTACTGTACACGTTAGTCTGTGTGTGTGTGTTTGTTTGCATGTGTGCGTGTGTGTGAATATGTGAAAAGCACTTTTGACAAAGCATTTTGGGGGGCATATGCATTCATTCATAATGAAGTGTGTTCGAGTAAAAATGTAATTACTTATTTGAAAGATGGTGGAGGGAATAGAGTGGTATTGGTGTGCTTTGCTGCCACAGAGCCTGGACAGCTTGTCATGATCAATGGAAAAAAAAATGTTTAAAGCTTCCTTTTTTTCTCCCCACTTGAGTTGAGGCCTTCTTTTCAGTTGAAGGAAACTGTCAAAGAGGTTGCGTTTTTGTAAAAGGATCCAAAATACAATTAAGACAATACGATGAGACAAAGTTCTGCACTCAACCTGTTTGAGATGTTGCAGCATGGTATCAAAAGATCTTTTGACACCTAATATCCCAGAAAAATTGCTGAACTACAGCAGTTTTGTCAAGAAGAATGCTCCAATGCTCCATCTTGATGTTTTTGCACATGATCAATAGTATAAATGTAAATAGAAATATATGAAACTGAACAGGGTTCACATATTTTATCCTATCAGAGTAGGGCTCCCACTGAAACAACTTTTACCGCTGTAACCTAAATAATTTTAGACCTTAACGTAGCTTGTTTCCCAACCTTCATTAAGCTACCACGCATTTTCCATTTTTAAATAATGATCTCTTCTCAGGGTGCTCTCTAATTGACTTAGTGCAAAACTCAGTGGGCACACTTAAATGAACACAAATCTCTTCCTTTTTTATGCTGTAAACAAACAAACCTGTTTATTTTTTTATGTTTTTATTTTTTATGACCCTTTTTTGGTTTAAGTTACTTCCCAGGCTGCAAAAGAGACTTTAAAACCTCAACTTATTCCCCGAGAGTTTCCCAAAATGTTAGCAAATGCTGGATATATAACCACATTTTTCTGCTTTCTCCCCTTAAAGTCATGAATAATTTGTTTAAATTATAGTTTCATTATAAATAACTCTGGCTGCAATATTGGCTTTTGAGTCAAACAAGCCTAGCACACTTAATTGCTTTTTTGGTTCGTGTCCAAACTGTTCTGCTTACTCCCACTGTGCTCAAACTCGCAGCTTTGATTAAGAGTGGAAAGTGGAAAATACAAAAATACATCTCATTTTCAATATCTCTGTGAGCTGCCTTCATCAGAAACTGTTGATTAGCTTAATATTTCTAAATGGAATGCCCACTTAGTTTCGTCAACACGCTTGATCAAGAAAGGCTCCGTTTTAGGGGATTTTACTGGACTCATTGACACTTAGTATTCAGTGCACAAAAGTAATAGGCCTACGTTTAGGGTAAAAATTTCTCATGCCTGACAAAATTAGTTTCAAATGCTTTTGCCCACTAGAAACGAGATCATGATACAGTGAATATACTAAAACTGGTATATCAGTTACATTTAGGAATCATTACAATATTGATTTCATATCGATTTGTTTTTTTTGGTAGAAAAATCACCATAATTTATGCAGTATTTCACAATACCGTCACACCTCCCAAATTCATTTTTCTTGCAAAAAAATAATAAATACAACAGGATGTCATAGTCGTTTTCAGCACTTGGCTTAGTCAATATTGTTTCTGATCAAGAAACCCTGTGCAATGTATCATTTTTTTGGATGTTTGTATGGATTTAGCTAACATTTCGGACCTTCTCGAACACGTTAGCACCCAAAACCGCTTTATTCAGGATGATAGTGGAGGCTACACTTGGATGAACACAATTGAATAATAGATAGCGAATTCCATCCGCTATAATTGTGTTAAAAGGTAATGTTATTTTTGTTCCAAGGCAGAATTCTTGTCTTTAATCTCAGTGCAGGTGTCTCTAATGGGGTGTCCGGTGACTGTGTATTTCGCAGCCATTTGCAAAAGATCCCCACTGAGTTGGGGTCTCTTTTCTCTCCCTCTGGTGGAATTTCACGTGGTTGCGACAGAAAATATTGAATTTTAAATCATCCTCTTGTTAATTACTATTTTTTTCTCAATTCACTTAATGCATTAATGGGTCCGTAATTTATTAATTTCATGCAGTTAATGAATTACCCCTGATCCCTTGCTGATGGTGTTTTTCATCTAACAGGCATGGAAAAGGGGTTAAAAAATAATTTTAAGAGCTTTGAGACTGATAATCCTATTATCCCGAGCGTTTTAACTATTACCTGAATGTTCACAGCCCCCCCACCCTCCAAAAAAAATCTCCTTTAGCCCCCCCCCCCAAACCTCCCTCCCACCCCCTTGGTTTTCCATAATGAGGCAGCTGAGCCCGCGGGCTTCCGAGCAAGAAGAGGAGAAGGATGTTTTCAACTTCCCTCGTGTGACTAAAGAGCTGATTTCTCATTAAAGGCGGATTTATTTATTTATTTATTTTCTTTTTTTGTGCAAGCGCACATGAAAGGCAAGTGGGTGAACTCAATAGAAAACACAAGGGGGATTTTGATACATATTTCCACATTTTTCCATTGTGATACATCTACACAACTGTAAATCAGCCACATTTTGTTATTATACTTCAAAAAGTTGTTTGTGTTGCAACCTGATGGATAGTTTGGAAAAATCCAAGGCAGTTTGACTACACAATATAAATTTTGGTAGACCTGTCTTTCATGAGTAAACCGACAAAAGTCCTGAGAAGTCATTGTGTAGAATTTACAGAATGTCTACAATTAAAGTTTTAAACAGCTATTCTGAATATTTGAAGGAAAATGAACAACATCTATTCATTTATCTCTTGAGATTTTATCCTATGGCTACCAAATTGAAACTTGACGTTGTGGACAGATGGCTGTCTTGGCTACCTTGTGAAGAATTAGATTTTTTTGTCCTGGTCTGCGAATAACAAGGTTGATGACTCGTCATAAAAAAATGAAAAAAATCTAAAAAATCAAAGTGGAGTATAACTGAACTATTGTAGTGTATGAAGATGATGAGAGTCATTAGCGCCCCCTGCTTGCTGAAACTGTCCTCGATGCTCACACTTTAGAATTTTGCATTTCCCTATAAGATGGGGTTAATTGCCTATTCATAGTTGCCTGCATTTTCAATTGTTGTTATTGTTTTTGCATTACAGTGATGGATTTAAAACAGGTCACTGTGAGTGAGATTCATGAGTATAGTTTACATACAGTACATGGTTCCCTATCCATGGTGCTGAAAAGTGCAAGGAGGATCATTTTGCGATTATTCAGCACCATGAGTGTCTGAAATTTTCAGATAAACGTATTCATCCCTTTGTAAAAGAATTGAAGGTCATTTATGTTAAAACTTTGACCTTGTTCATTCACCAGGTGTTCTAAGTTGTCTTATTCATGCAAGAAGTGCAGTAAATGATCGGAGAATGAAGAAAATAAGATTTTGTTTCATGTTTTTGGGGGGAAAGAAAATTTTATCCTGGACATTTTACTTGATTTTTAATTGTATGGCCGGGTTCATTTCTCATGTAGAAAAAAACATCACTATCCTGTGAGGACTGACCAATAGTTCATGTTCCAACTGACTCAGGGGTTAAGAAGTCTCTTTTTTCCCCACTTTTCTTACTATAATTTATTAATTGATCCGATAGTATGCCACGCTAGAAGAAATGTGACAATCAAAAACACAAAAGTCAACAACTAACATCCATACTTTTGACCACTTAAATCTGGTAGAAAACTGCAGACCTGGATGTTCTTTTTTTCTGTATCAAACCACAAATGAAGTGATATTGTATGTATACTCTATTAGTACGCCTTGATCAATTTCTAGTCTGAAATACGTCGTATTATTAGTTGGCAAGTACAAACACAGCTAAACTAGTTCCAGACAGTCTTAGCGACACATGTAAACTAATATCAGACCGTAGAACACTGCGAGTCAGTGCAGTGTTCTTTGGCCGCATGACTCGGGGTGCAGTAGGTCAAACTCAAGTAAGCATGGGGCGAACATGCACAAATCCACGTAGTAAGACCAGATTCAAATCCCAAATCTCAGATCTGCGAGGTGACCACGAGATCACCAAATTGCCTCTATTTTGCAACATTTTTTCATCTCTTATCAGGGTGTTGGGGGTGTTGGACAGGCTCGAGAACGTCTACACTGGACTGGTCGCCAGGCAATCAATCGTATGTCACAAACAATGTGAAAAAGATTCATCTTGTCTCCATTTGACCTTTTATAGGGCTGTTATTTGGGAATATGGCGGGCGAGAAGTCCGCATACCTACAGGAAACCTACATAAGCACTGGGAAAATGTGGATTTGAACGCACTACACCTACTATGCACTTTTATCAACATGCATTTTTCAAAATAGAATACTTATTTTTACATTTTATTTAGTGAAACGTGTCTAGGTAAAAGTGCATCGTGACTTTTTGAGCCATATTCTGACCCCATGCCGACTTGGACTGCTCCTCAAATGGTGTTCATCAACTTCTTCGTCAATTTTAAGCAGCTGCATGCTACTGTGCAGGATTAGGACCTCCCTAAAAGCCCCCCCATAGTGTGACTATGTCTTCCTTACCAAACAAGCGATTCCGTTGAGGAGCAGAATGATGAAACCACGCATTGTTCTGCCACGCTTGAAAAGCCACAACTCTTTCCTCCTAATTATTAAATGAACACCTCCCGCTTCCTCCTCCTCTTCTTCTGCCTCTTTACGATCCTTCGACACGGGGTCCGTCCCGGCCGGCGCGCCGTCCCGTCATGTCCCTTTTCGGGGCTCCTTTAAGCCACTTTTTCTTTTGTTCTTTCTGCGTTTCAAAGTCCAGTCAATTAGCCGTGACTTGGGAATTCCGTGCCTTTATCATCCATGGCAAGAAATTCCTGCGAATTGGGCATCCCTGGGAATTCTGGGAAAGACGATGAGTTGAGACGCAGCCTCCGGGTCGGACTGAGCGTTGCTGAGCTTGAGAGGAGCCGGCACTCGTTTTAACACCTCTCTCTTGCTCTCTCTCTCTTTCTCTCTCTCTCTCTCACTCACTCTCCTTCTCAGGCCGCCTCCTTCTCCTCTTTTCTCTCTCATTCTGTGTCTCTTTATCTCGGTCACCCAATTTCTCACGTTCATTAGGAATGCAATGCGCTCCGCCTCTTGTCAAATTCGCCTGGCATCTTCAATAAGCTAAACCATCTTCGGACCAGCGGTATTTAAACTTGTACATGAAAAGAGATCATTGGGAAGTTAAAATCTGGATGAATGTAGTGGGACACCCATTCACGAGAAGGGAAACCTAAGAAAATATTGATGCTCGGGCTTTTATGGCTGCATATTTTGTCGACATTTCTTCTGTCCATCTATGATGTCTTTTTTTTTTTTTAAATACTTTTCGGTGAAAATGTCACAAATGTCCTCTTTCAAGCTAATTTAGTTGGTCATTTTTGTGCTGCTGTGGCAATGGCCAGATTTGTCATTAATGTGTGGCATGTGAATGAGCGTCACTTTGATTAGATCGAATTTAATAAGCAAAACAGGTTGGTTCTAATTGGTACAATCAGTTGTAAATAGTGGTGCCCTGACCCGATATACTCGGTATCAGTGGTTATTTTTGGCTCATCGGATTTGGTCACAAGATCAGATCATAGTGTTACATACTAATCTTATAGTAACAGAGCCTCATGTAATATTTGTAAACAGAGCGTTTCTTAAAGCTCACTATAATACAACAATAGGATTTGTCATTTACCGGTTTCATCCTTTTTGGGATTATTTTTACTGGTCCGAAATTATGCTTTTCGGATATATAGAAAACATATCTTGAAAAAAAAATGGAATGGATGGGATTGGAAGTCCAAATAATCAGCATCAGGAACACTTGCGATCATTTGGATTAGGATGTTGGAAGTTTCAATGCCATCGGAAAGCAAGAATTAACTAACTGTTTGCAAACATTAAATAAGTGCACAGATGAAATGTTGCTGAAATATAAAATTTGAAGAGATTTTTTTGTACCTGTGACTCACGTTCAAATCTCTTGAAATGACTAATTGGCACTGTCCATCGTTCTCTCATAAATTGGCATCAATGGCCGCATGCTTTGCTGTTTAATCCACAGTTTCACACAAAATGAAGTGTAATTGTTGATCCCACAATTAGGCTTAGCTTCGGTGTGTCTCGCATTTGACTCCAAACCAACACTAAGTTTCCAAAGTCACTATTCACATAACCGTGGTTTCGTCATGCTGGTGACACAATGCTTTTTCCACATTAATTTGACCATGAGCCGCATATTATTCACCTTTCCTGACATGAGTGGGCGTGATGCAAGCACTCTTTATCTTGGCACTGTTTCAAAAGCTCATTTGAGATCGTTTAGCATTTTCATCACGATTCTTAAACAAATAATCACCGTCGTCTACTTAAATCTGATCCTTGAGCACATCTGCTTTATAGAACGTTCTTCTTACCTCCACCTCACTTCATGACTTTCTATTTAGACATCTTTACATTTATTTTCCTTTGATAAATCCTCTTGCACTTGAATTTAACTATGCTCTTACCAATAGGAAATCATTATCAATTCAATCCTGTGTTTGTTTTATACAGGCACGCAGTGTTTCCCCACAAAAGTTAATTGATTTTAATTACCTTGAGCACAATATTCATGTCTTTTTTTATTGATGGACCCTCAAGCATGCATTTCTTCCTCAACTCCCTGTTCATATTAAATTACTTATATTGGATTTTTTTCATGCAGAATATAAACAGGCTCTCCTTCAAAATATAACTATAATGGCTCCCAAAGGTTTTCTTCTGGTTCAGACGGTCATTCTCCAGTCATCCAACCGTTGGTGTGAAATTCTATGGATAGCATAGTTGTATATAAAATATTAAAGAAGAATGTTAAGACGGAAATTAGATTCATTTATTCATCTATAGTCCATAACACAAATAAAGACAGTGGTCTAATAGCACAGTTCATTAACATCAGGTTAGCTATTCTGAATTCCGCCTTAATTACAACCGTAGACTGTCTTTTGCTTTGTCTTGTACTGCCCAAGAGGGAAGGCGGCGTGACACGGTCAGTCCGGGTCGTTATTTTCTTCGTTTGGGAATAACCTTTTCCCACCCGAAGATGAGACACTACGGTGCAGGGTTAACTGAGGCCAGGTCGTGGGTTAATTGGCTCAGCCTAGCAAACGGCAAGGGACGCCACCTCGGGAGATCGAATCCGAGAAAGGGCTGTTAAAGCGAAACGCTGCCATTTCCTGCTCATTCAACGAGCCTCCAACAATGAAAACAAACAAGAAAAAAGCCAAATTTATCTACAGTAAACCCTCGAATATCGCGGTTAATGTAGACCAAACATGGCCACGATAGACGAAAAACTGCGGAGTAGCATCCCCACCATTCTAACTACCAAAATACATGTTTTTGCGCCTATACAGAAATACAAGTCCACAAGTACATTTATAAAAAAGTGTATATTTATCAAATATTACAGCTATAAGCATGTCAAAAGTAAAACTGTAATGTATTAATATCTAAATGTAATAAATATATTTAAAAACATAACTTAATACTGTACGCACAGTGAAAATAGTTCCTCTCAACTTGATATAAATAAATAAATAAATAAATAACAGGTAAATGGAAGTTTTAGTCTAAGTCCTTTATCTTATGTGGCCATGGGTCCATTGTCTGCGTTATTCGAGGGATTACTATATGCTGTATTCAGTTATTCAGTCATCTTCCATACCACATATCCTTGAGAGTGCCATAAGACGACTGAAACTGACCTCTTCCTATGTCCTGGAATTGTATTCAACAAGGCAAATGCACTATAACAAGTTCAAATTTGTCAGTATCAACGTCACTGTAGCCTGGTTTGTATGGATTTGAGACATGGAGAATGGTCAACACCATTATAAACAACCTAAAGACTAGCGTAATGATGCGTCAATCTGGATCGACAAAATGATCAATTAAGCAACGATCCAATCCAATCAATCCAAACCATCATTCACAACAGAAATGTTTCAGTCAATAAATTGCCAAAACATCAAACTTCCTTTGGTTTTGTTACGGCTTGAATTGAAATGTAACTGATTGTTTCCAATGTGAACATAATGTATTATCCTTATCAAAGGCCCCTTGCTTTGAAAAATTCCAAATTTGTTTATATGCCCAGTTATTATCATGAGCCAAGAAATCCTTGTGGTCCCTTTTGGGTGCATTCTCTTTGAATTCTTCTCCATATTCTATCTCCAATCACCTGAAACAGTGCCAGGAGTTCCATCATGCAATTTAACGCGCAAATGTCACTGCCTTATGCTTACGTAGCGACCACACTGATTGGCTACATCTTGGCATCATCCACAGCCAGATACATTTCAATCAAGTCATCGATCAAAAAGCTACTCATGTTAAGACAAACACAATGACTAAATGACTTACTCTAAGACACAATAGCTTGGTAAAGACAATGTTTATAGAGGATATAAGAATTTTACAGATAAGGCAATATTTGGGGTAAATTATTAGGAGCCAAAAAAAGACCATGCTAGAAAATCCCTTAAATGCAAACTGTCTTACTTTAGGAATACAGGAACCTAAAAGAACAACAAATTCCAGAATGTGTCAGAAGAAATCTCGGATTTTGCTGTAGTATTAAGCCCAAATTGCCTGTTCCTATAACGGTTATGTTTAGTGTAAGCTAGGTCTTAAATTTGATGGAAGTGGCATTACATTTCTCTCTGATACCCAGTCATTTCGACACATGCGCAAAATGCCAATCATCTTTATTTTCCCTTCCTTTGTCTCCCTGGCGGAATCCGTCCTGAGGCTAAACGTGTATGGGAATAATTCCAGGCCGGGGAAATGGGGAAGCGATCTGAGAGAGGAAAACATTGCGCCCCATAAAGGGAAATGAGGCTCCCTGGCCCATGATTGCCGGCAAAAGTGAGCCTAATAAAAGGCATCCTAAAACGCCTCACGTTCTCACCGCACACTTTGACTTGGGCTCATAATTGCTGGGCTGTAACTCACTTTACGCAGCCTCCTGGGAAAGCTTGCTGATTTTCCACTCACTCGCAAGAAATTATTTGCTGCTGGTATCCCCTGATATCATCGATTTATCTTAATCTTGTCCCACGTGATAGGAAATGCATTGTTTGTTTTGGCCTTTTAAATTCTTGTTGCTCCCTGTGTAATCCAATTGGACACACTCATTTGCTTTCGAATGGGAAGAAGGCTGCAGTCCAACAAGAAAAGACAGTGGGACCACCACCATATTTATAGTGAGCATAGGTTGCCCTCTAGTGGGATTCTTCAAAAGGCAGACTTGAAAGCCAATTTGAGATACTTGAAATCTATGACACAAGTCAGCTGGGATGGGCTCCAGCACCCCCCATGACCCTTGGAAGGATAAAAGGGTTCAGTAAATGAATGCCTTTGCTTTTAAAATGGCTATTTTAGGTCACTATTGGCCACAGTTGATCAAAAATTATAAAAAATGTCTTCAGGTGTGGTTGACCAGTTATTTTCAAGGTTCACATGATTATATTTAAAGATTTCCTTGCAATAAAATGTCCCTGTCGTCCCTTCCCTGTGAGAAATTCAAAGTATTTTAGGGTTTTAAAAAGTAGAAGTTATTGTGAGACACTTGTTGATACAAGTTTTGTGTTTTTAAACACAGTAGAATTTTGACATTTTACACAGACTCCTCAAACAGTTACTCAGAGCCTTTTGCTGGACTTAAAAAAATTGTTTTAATACATTTGCTTTTGCTTGGTAATAATTTTTTAAATATTGTTTGTGCAAACTTTCTTTCCCCACATGCAATAGATTTTTATTCCAGTTTTAATCAGGACTAAAGTCTTAATCAAGTGATTGCATTGTTGCTAAGGCCAAATATAAAACTCTATACATTCAGCAATAAAACTAATGACCCTATGTTTTATTGGAAAATACTATATTGTCAAGTTGGCCTCATTGGTGGGGCTTGAACCATTAAATATACTAATGTTCCATATATACTTTCTTTACATTGCATTATGACCAATTTTTTGGATTTCTCAACCACAAGGTGGAGCCCAAACCGAAGGAAACTTTCAAAAAGATGTCAATTTACCAATCTTGCCACATACAATCATTTCCAACTGTATTCTTTTGATAGCATCAAGATGAAAAACAAAATTAGTCATGAAGCAAACTATTTCCTTTATTTTCCTTCCAAAAATGGCATAGAGGGTTAATTGAGTTGAAGGAATGCAGGGTAAATGATGGACATTATGTTTTCCTCGTGTTGCAGAGGAGAAGGAAGGAGTGGATTACTTCCAGACACAGGGGGGCTGGATTCATCCAAATGTTGCTCCAAATTTAGCTACGCTTATGTTTTGGGGTTTGGGAATGCAATGTAGGCCTGCAGACATTGTTGTCATTGATGGACAGGTCAGACAAAAAATATCAGAAGGAAAAGATGGAGGCTGTACGTATTGTGCATCTGTTTTGGATTAATTCCAGTTGATTTTCATGCTTCGCTCTATCACATTATTTTCTGAGTTCTGGGTGGTTAAACATGTCAGCAAGGCAGCGGATCACATAGCCACGCATCACGGTCGTAAAAGAGAACTTATTGGCCAGGAATGCTGAGATCCGCTTGTTGTCGTTGGCTTTCTCACGGGAAAAAAAGAGAAAGTGACACTTGAAGTCGTTGGAATCTGTCAAACATTTCTCCTTCATGTCATACAGATTCAAAACATGCAATGCAAAGTAATATTCTCTGAGCCACGTCTTTTAAAGTGAGGGCCACCTTTCCCTGAACTCTAAGAAGTAGCCACATTCGAGTTATTGCTCCAAATTGTCCCAGTGGGGAAAATGATCTTAAATTTTATGCATAGAGAAAAGATGACAAGGAACGAACTGTTACCAAGCTGATCTAACATAATGCAAGGCTTCTAATGGCAAAGACTACATATGGAATCCTGTACGATGCTGTCGGGTGTCAACTGCCTTCACAATATGAACATCTTCGACTCTGTACAGCGAGCAACTTTTTTTTAAGTGTA